>NC_052358.1:38429219-38553975 GCF_009727055.1 Benincasa hispida | reverse complement strand
AATGGAATCCAAGTGCAAATTCCATTGAGTTTCCTGGTAAGTCCAGGGTCGAACTCAAGGACTTGTGAAAATAGATTGCGATGGTAATTTTTATGAAAACCTTGCGGTAACTGGTAACTCAATTAATTAAGGGTTTATTGTTGATTGTGTTAATAAAAAATAAACAAATGTGGCAGATTTGAGAAAAGTCAGTTGTGTGATAAATACACTGAGTATGCAGATGAACGGGTTGAGAAGATCTTTAGCTAGCGTTACTTGGGAATGCGTCAAACTATGTGATCATGCTACAACCATGCACAGCAAGTCATTTTCCAATGCAAATGCAATGCTCCTAAGTCTAGGACGCGTGTGTTGAATGCAAAAGTGTCTATAGAGCTTATCCCTAAGTCTTTACTCTTTTCCTATGTGATGATGCACAATGCATAGAGGCAAGGTGACCGCATACAATCATATCCTATCTCTAGGATGCATGCGATGCGTTGATAACAAGTAGTGCTTATTACTAAGCTTCTATCTCTTGATTATGCATTCTAATCTGACTCTCCCGAGCCTAGATTCTAACCTGACCTTCTCAAGCCTAGATCCTGTCCTTAGATTACCCTCCCGAGTATCTCTAATGGACGAATGAAGCATATATAATACAAGATAATCGCATAGAGTGAAGATTCCTTAGTTGTGCTAGCTAAATGCTTCTCAACCCATTCAACTAATTTAGCTACTCATGCATAAATAGCAAAGAGTGAACAGATATAGAGAAGTAGATTCCATTTCGATAAATGAGTGGAGTACAAGATAACAATGGAAGTTAAAGGTAGAGAGCCTGGTAGCAATTCCTTGCTGACCGAGGCTTTCACACTGTAAATCTCTATTCGATTCCAAAGATATTCCTACTTCTGCAAGCCTCGGCCCTCTCTCTATCCTTGAAGCTTCCGGTGCTCTCCCAAGCTTACCAGAACGATATGTCAGCACCACCTTCCTATCTCGCGTCCGCCTTAAAACGAAAGAAAAACTATGAACAAAGACGTGCGAACTGAAGTATGAAATTTTGAACTACTGAGCCCCTTTTCTGAAGGTTACCCTTGGTATTTATAGAACATCCAAAGTGAACAGCAGCTTCTCTCTCATGATTGCACGGATGGGACAGCTTTAATTCTCCTGACTGATGCATCGAATATTTGTCACCGAAAAGCTGAATGTACTTATTATCATTAATCGGTTGTCAACTTAATTCAGATTCGTCTGTCATCAGCTTTCTGTCCCATCGCGATTCATTAGCCTTTCACCCAGATGCGCCCACCACGTTGTGCTGAACAAGTTGCGGCAATCCTTCTCGGGCGAATATTTGCGAACACGATCACCACAAAACCTTGCGGTAATGCTGCGCTCGATCAATGATTTTCTATTATCGCAATTTCCGCCTTGTGTCATCGCATATTATGCACAAAAATACACAAATCAACGGTTCTAATGCGATAAACGCATGCGACCGCAATATTATGAAATTGATGCTTAATGGACGCAATTTAACATGTTTTATCAACGCAAGCCAACATTGTGTAAGAACTTAGCACTATGATAACGTGCATTTCTGCCCATTATCAATGGTCTCATGAAGTCAATACCCTATACGTCGAACAACTCAAGCTCCAAGATGATGTTCATCGGCATTGAATGTTTCCATGAAATGTTACCAGTGCGTTGGCACTGATCACACTTTGTCACGTAGTCAGCTGTGTCCTTAAAAAATGTTGGCCAAAAGAATCCACTCTGTAAAACCTTGCCTACGGTGCGTTGTCCTCCAAAGTGCCCACCATATGGTGAGTCATGACATTGCGATAATATACGTTGTTGAGTAGCATTTGGTATGCATAGTCACAGAATCTGGTCTACCCCCTTTTTGTACAGATTCGACTCATCCCAATAAAAATATCTACATTCATGTTTAAGCTTCCTCTATTGGTGATACGTATAATCTTCAGGAAATTGTTCGCAAACCAGATAGTTGACTATGTCATTATACCACGGTAATTCTTCAATCTGGAACAGCTACTCATCTGGGAACACCGCACTCACCTCTAACTCATTGCGGTCAACCTCAAGGTTTTTCAATCTGGACAAGTGATCCGCAACTTGGTTCTCCGTCCTCTTTCGATCGATTATTTCTATGTCAAATTCTTGAAGGAGGAGAACCCATCTGATTAATTTCGGCTTTGCGTCCTTCTTTGTCATTAAATACTTTATTGTCGAATGATCAGTATGGATGAGTACCTTTGTTCCCAGTAGGTATGCTCTAAATTTTTCCAACGCAAAAATTACCACCAAAAGCTCTTTCTCTGTGGTGGTGTAATTGGTCTGAGTAGGATTTAATGTCTTACTCGCATATACGATGGATGTAAGATTGTTTTTCTCTTTTGTGCCAAAGCTGCTCCCATCACATACTCGCTTGCATCGCACATTAATTCAAAAGGAAGTGTCCAATCAGGTGTAATTAACACGAGTGCGATAATCAATGCATTCTTCAAAACTTTGAATGCGTTGAGGTAATTGTCGTCAAATTCAAATTTTCTATCAGCCTCCAACAACGCACTCAGTGGTCGTGCTATGTTCAAAAAGTCTTTGACAAAGCATCTATAGAATCTAGCATGCCCCAAGAAACTTCGTACAGCCTTCACGCTTGTTGGAGGTGGGAGTTTTTCGATTGCTTCTATTTTTGCTTTATCCACCTCCAACCCATCCTGAGAGACCTTGTGCCCCAACACGATACCCTTCTTTACCATAAAATGGAATTTTTCCCAGTTAAGAACCAGATTCGTCTCTTTGCATCTCTTCAGTATCTTCTCCAGGTTGGCTAGACAGACTTCATAGGTGTGCCCATAGACAGATAAGTCGTCCATGAAGATTTCAACAGAGACCTTAAGATAGTCTGAAAAGATGGCCATCATGCACCGTTGGAACGTACTTGGCGCATTGCAAAGGCCGAACGGCATGCAGCGAAAACCAAAGGTCCTATATGGGTAAGTGAATGTGATCTTGTCTTGGTCTTCTGAAGCAATCATAATCTGGTTGTACCCGGCATAGCCATCTAGAAAGCAGTAAAAGTCATTTCCAGCTAGACGATCTAGCATCTGGTGAATGAATGGTAGAAGGAAATGATTTTTCTTTGTGGTCGCATTCAGCTTGCGGTAGTCCATGCAAATGCACCACCCAATGACTGTCATTTGCGGTATTCGTTCATTATTTTTGTTCAAGACTACCGTCATGCCTCCTTTTTTGGCACACATTGCATGGGGCTGACCCACGTGCTATCTGCTATCGGATAAATAATGACCGCATCTAACCATTTAATGATCTCCTTTTTAATGACCTCTTTCATCATAGGGTTGAGTCTGCGCTGATGTTCGATCGTTGCCTTGTAATTCTCTTCAAGACGAATTCGATGCATATAGTAGGTTGGGCTAACTCCTCGAATGTCAGCAAGCGTCCAGCCGATTGCTCGAACATGTTTCCTCAGAATGTTCATCAACGCATTCTCTTGGCCTTTGTTAAGGTCCAAGGAAATTATAACTAGGAACTTCTCATTCTGCCCCAAAAATGCGTACTTTAAATGGTTCGACAGGTTCTTTAATTGCATTGTTGGTGGTTCTATTAAGAACGGTTGCGTTGTTTTTCTTTCTTCTTTTTCTATTAGCTCTTCTTCTTGGTTTGTGATCATCTCTTCTTCGTTGCTTGTTGTTGTTATGATCGCATTACGGGCAGCAATGGATGTGCTTGCATCTTCTTCTTCATTTTCTTCATCAAACTTTTCTTCCTCAATAAATTTATGGTCGTCGTCCGAGTCATGCAGGTCTGCTTCGTTAGGAAACTTCATAGTGCGGATGATGTTGAACTTGAGCTTCTGTCTGTTTATGCTCAAAGTGATCTCCCCTTTATACACATTGATCTGGGCACGACCTGTTGATAAAACTGGTCACCCCAGGATGATGGGCACATTTTTGTCGGCCTCGTAATCCAAGATGATGAAGTCGGGTGGTAGAATAAATTTGTCGATGGTGAGTAGTACGTCCTTCACCTTCCCCTCTAAATGCACCAGAGATCTATCGGCTAGTTGGAGAGTCACGGTCGTGGGTGCAAGTTGACCCACATTCAGCTGCTTAAAGATCGACAAAGGCATCAAATTGATGCTGGCTCCAAGGTCACACAATGCCTGCCCGATGTACAGTCCTCCTATGGAGCAAGGTATAGTAAAGCTCCCAGGATCGCTCATCTTCGGTGGAATTATTGATTTCAAACTTTGTGTTAAAGCCACCGTGGAAAACTTACCAGTGCCCCTCTTCTTGGTTACCATATCCTTCAGAAACTTGGCATATGCCGGCATCTTTTCAATCGCTTCATTGAATGGTATATTAATATGTAATTTCTTTAGCATAGTCAGAAAGTGTTGGTACTGTACCTCTTCATTCTTTTTCTTTCTCAGTCTCTACGGGAAAGGTGGTAACTGCACTCTCACGGTCCTCAACTCTGTTGGCTTTAAAGTGGACGCAACGTCTGGCTCTATTGCTTCTTTTTCTCCTTCTTCTTCTTGTGTCACCGCAATTTCAGGTTCCGCCGCAATGGGAGCAATCTGGCTAGGCTCTTTTCTTTCTCCCTCCACAGTTTTTCAACTTCGCAATGTCACAGCTTGACATTGCTCTTTACCTGATCCCCCCGGGTTGCATGGGAGTTTTGTTGAACTCGACAGAGCCCCTTGCGGTCTGTTCTTTAGCTCACTAACAATCTGGCCCATCTGTAATTCTAGATTGCAGATGGACGTAGCCTGACTTTGAAGCATAGTTTCGTTTTTCTCTATATACTGCTTCAACAGGCTCTCCAAAGAAGAAGATTGTTGCGGTTGCGAGCTACTGGCTTGATTGCTTGTTTGACAGTTATTGCGCGGGAAGAATCTAGGTGGTCTTTCTTTCTGCGCCACAAATTAGAAATTCTACTGCTGATTCTTCCATGCAAAATTGGGGTGATTTCTTCACCCAAGGTTGTAGGTATTCGAAAATGGATTACTTTCTACAAAGTAAATAGACTGTGGATTCTGTGGGCATTCTTCCATTATGTGCCCATCACCGCAAGTCGCATACCCTGCGGTGTTTTGACTAATTGTGTTGACTTGCCCATTTTGCGATGTTGGGCTACTGATCGCAATTCCCTGAATTAAGTTCATCATTGCGGTCATCTGATTATGTAGTGAAGCAATAGCACAATTACTTGCGTCGTTGTGAAACCCGAATTTCCATTTTTCCTACTTAAGCAGGTGATTAAGGGATTAACTAGGAGAAAGTTAAATCCTATGTTGAAGAGAAGGAAATTTCTAAGTGTTAAATAGATTTTCCTTGTGTAGTTTTGAGTTAAGCCTAAATTGATGGAAATTGACTAAGTGTTAGACTAAGCATTGCTATGCATTGGCCATAAGATCTTGGAGAGATTATTTGATCAAAGGGAGAATTTGAAGTGGGAGTGATGCATGCCTTGAAGGTTAGACCAATGCATTAGACTGAATGGATGCGTTGGAAGAGTTGTGGTGGTATGCGTTGGTGAAGGAAGAAAGTTGAAGGGATACGTTGGTGGGTGGTAGGCGGTTGAAGGATGGCAGCCGAGGGTGAGGCATTGGGATGGCACGAGGGCTGGAGGGTGGCATGCGTCGAGTAGGCTCGGCCAAACGGGCCGAGGCTATGCGTCGAGCAGCCTTGGCCAAATGCCCAGCTCATGCAAGCGCCCTTGCCAATTGCATCGAGTAAGCAACCAAAGCGCCCTTGCTCAATTCATCGAGCGGCCAGCAAGCGCCCCTGCCTATGCCACCGAGCGGCTGCATGCCAAGCGGCCACAGCCTATGCGTTTGAAACAACCTGCGACGAGTATCAAATGTGTCGCAGCACACCCATGCAGGCCGAGCAAAGTTCTTGGAGCGATGGCACAGCACCTATGCAGCACGGCCCATGCGTCGAGTCGGCAGCGCCTATGCCAAAGCACCATGCGCCCATCCGAGCCAATGCCTTCGGTTGTTACCTAGTGAGCCAGCTTGAGGATGGACGGCCCATCCTATGCGTTGGAGTGATGGAGGCTCTTGCGATGGCTAATTGGATTGCAATGGTAGTGAGTTGCTTGCATGCATGGATTATAGAACTATGCTGTTGATGGCCTAATATGCGTTGAATATCTAAGGGTTTGTGGACGCATAAGAAGGATGAACTCATGGAGGATTGTCATCTAGACATGTGGCTTGTTAGGAAGAATTCTTAAGCCTTAAGTAAAAGAGGTGGAAGCATAAAGAAGACATACAAAGTTAAGGGCTATGCGTTGGTGAAAGGAGAAGAAGAACACCTTGGGTTGTGCTGATGCAAGATTTGTTTGATGGTGTAAGGAAGAGACACTGGTCATGCGGCCAAGTAGAAGGTCTAGGCCGTGGAGCAATTTAGACGCCTATAAATAGGGCCAAGGACTTCAAATGAAAACTCAAATTCTCTTTCAAAATACATAAAGAAGAGTGTGTGAGGAGAAGACTATTGCGTTGGTAGCAAGACCATGCGTCAGTCAAAGAGGTTCCAAGAGGGGAGATGCTGTCGGGCAGAAAAGACAAGAAGTAACATCAAATTAGAACAAGAAGTTCTCCCAGAATACTCATGCGTTTGATGTGATTTCAAAGCCATCTGAAAGCTAAAAGAGTCTAGTTTTCATGGTGGGGCTACCAAAGAAGAAGCTCCAAGTAATCGGGCTGGAGGATGAGAAAAATACATAAGGGTCGAGCTATCGGGTAAGTTGGGCCAGTTTTAATGTTTTGATGATTTCGGCCAAATCACGAGAATTTATGAGCTAAGATTTTATGGTAAGCTTCCTGAGAAATTTTAGAACATGTTTTCAAGGAAGTATCTTAAAATAAGGTCTGGAACTATGAGTAATCTAAGCTGATATTTGAATCTAGAATTTAGGGTTCAAAAGGAAAACCAAGGAAACCTAAGGAACTTCGGAAAGGAAAGTTCCTAACCAACCAAGGTGAGTGGTTATTGTTTGTTGTATTTTTGATATAATTTATATATATAGGTAAATATATATAGGGGATAATGTTAAATTGGCATGATCAGAGATATATGTTTATCGGATTACTATGCTTGTTAAGATATTGCTTGTATATTTGTGTTGGAAACTAGAATTGTACCCGGGATATATAGTTAGCATGCTTGAAAAGGTACTTGGTGGGAAAATATAGTCAACCTCGGATGGCAAAAAATTATAGTCGATGACGACTGGCGGAAAATATAGTCAAGTTATCTAAGCATAGCTAGCGGGAACAATAGTCGATGTGCACATTGGCGGGATAATAGGGTACAGGGAAAGTTTCCACAGGAATTGTTGATACATTGCTTGAGTATACGTGTGAAAACAATGGGGAAAATGTAGGATCATGCCAGGGATAACCAATAGTAAAGCTGAGGATGTTTTATTATGTGATAACCAGCGGTCAAGCTAGGGTTGTTTGTTTTAACCAGCAGTTGAGCTGGGGATAATCCAGCGGTCTGGCTGGAAGAATAATAGTGAACATGTGGTAGTGTACTCATTGATTATGTATTGATTTCCCAAAAGTATATTTTTGTAATCAAAGTTATTGTTTATTTAAAGATACCACTCACTGGGCTTTATAGCTCACATTTTCCATGTTTTATGTTTTACCCCCCCCCCCCCTCCTTGGTAGCGGAAGGTGAGGAATTCCAGGGTATTGCTAAGGTCAAGGTCTGCCACATGCCACAATTACACTTTCGAAGGGCTTTACAATTGTTGTTGTAAACTTTGTTGCCAAGTCTTGAAGTTGGATAAACATTACATTGTCGTAATAAAATGGGTCTACTTAATCAGTTGGTTTTTGAATTTATTCCTTGGTATCAGAGTTATTTTCGCAAGAGTTATTAGGCAGTAAGTATCAATAAAAGAGTTGATAACTGCTATAGTCACACCCTTTCTCAGACTCAGAGGGTAGTCTGGGGTAGGGTGTGACAGTCGTTATCTTTGATTCTCAGTCTTTGATCACTCTCTCTCCAATCCTCATGATTTTTAGAGATGTGATCCAAGATATTCTTAGCCTCATCATACGTCTTGTCAAGCAGACCACCAGCGGTTGTTGCAATGGCAGCGGTCTGTGAAGCGGGATTTAAACCATGATAAAAGATTTCCATCTGGAGGTAGTCTGGCAACCCATTGTGTGAGCAGTCCTGGACCAACCTCTTAAACCTCGCCCAGGCATCGCTGAGCGATTCATCCCCTTGTTCAAAATTCGTTATGAGTTTCCTTCTTCTAGCATTCTCAGTAGGTGGAAAGTATTTCTTCATAAATTTCTCTACGACCTGTTCCCAAGAAGTGATCTCTCCCGGCTCGAGGGAGTACACCCATTTTCTTGCCTGATCACAAAGAGAAAATGGAAACAAAGTTAGTCAAACTTCTTCGGCAGAGATGTTCAGGAACACAAAAGTGTTGCATATTTCTATAAAGCTTCGGAGGTGAGCATGCGGGTCCTCACCACGCAGTCCTCCGAATTGTCTGCAGTCTGGATCATCTGCAGCATCACCAGCTTCATTTCGAATCTGCTTCCATCGAGGGCAGGCCTCATGATTCCTGGAGAGAAATCATAGAGGTTTGGCGATGCATAGTCCCTAATGGGTCTATTGCGATCGTTCGCTAGTAGAATTGGATTCACCATGACGTTGTTTTCATTTGGTGCTCTGCCATATCTTCTTTATTTGACTATTGTTGTTGGCGGTCTCTTAATCTACTTCGGAACGTCCTCTCAATCTCTGGGTCGTAATTCGCTAGAGATTGAGAGTCTGTAAAGAAATAAAAAAAAATTACCGTTAGCACACTATTTTGCTGAAGTCCACGACAACGGCGCCAAAAACTTGATGCGCTATTTTATGATGTGGAATTGTTGATGAGATCCGATGATGAAAATGCGTTGAGCACTCAAGTTTTCTCAATGGAATCCAAGTGTAAACCCCACTGAGTTTCTAGTAAGTCCAGAGTCGAACTCAGGGACTTGGGAAAACAGGTTGCAGTGGTAATTTTTAGACAATTTTGCGATAACCGGTAACTCAAATAGTTGTTTGGTTTTGTTGATTGCGGTAATGAAAAATAAACAAATGCAGCGGATTCGAGAAAAGTTTGATTGTGTGATAGATGCACTGAGTATGTGGATGAACGGGTTGAAAAGGTCTTTAGCTAGCGTTACTTGGGAAGGCGTCAGACTATGCGATCATGCTACACCCATGCACAACAAGCCATTTTCCAATGCGAATACGGTGCTCCTAAGTCTAGGATGCATGTGTTGAATGCAAAAGTGTCCATAGATCTTATTCCTAAGTCTTTACTCTTTTCCTATGCAATAATGCAAGGTGCACAAAGGCAAGGTGATCGCGCACAATCATATCCTATCTCTAGGATGCATGCGATGCGTTAATAGCAAATAGTGCTTATTCCTAAGCTCCTATCTCTTGATTATGCGTTCTAATCTGACTCTCCCAAGCCTAGATTCTAACCTAACTTTTCCAAGCCTAGATCCTGTCCTTAGACTACCCTCCCGAGTATCTCTAATGGACGAATGAAGCATACATAATACAAGATAATCGCATAGAATGAAGATTCCCAGTTAAGCTAGCTAAGTGTTTCTCAACCCATTCAACAGATTTAGCTACTCATGCATAAATAACAAAGAGTGAACAAATATAGAGAAGTAAGTTACATTTCTGTAAATGAGTTGAGTACACAATAAAAATGGAAGATAAAGGTAGAGAGCTTGGTAGCAATCCCTTGCTGACCGAGGCTTTTACACTGAAAATCTCTATTCAGTTCAAAAGATATTCCTGCTTCCACAGGAGTTGGCCCTCTCTCTAATCTTGAAGCTTCCGGCGCTCTCCCAAGCTTACTGAAACGATCTGTCGGCACAACCTCCTTCTCTCGCGTCTGCTTTAAAAATAAAAGAAAATCTAAGAACAAGGCTAACTATCTAAGGAAAAATTCTCTAACTCTCCGAACTTTCGAACTCCTTTTCTGAAGGATGCCTTTGGTATTTATAGAGCTTCGAGTGAAAGGTGGCTTCTCTCTTATGATTACACAGATGGGATGGCTTTAATTCCCTGACTGATGCGCTGAATATTTGTCACCGAAGTTGAATGTACTTGCTATCGTAGCGGCTGTCAACTTAATTCGGATTCGACTATCATCAGCTTTTTGTCCCATCGTGATTAATTATGCCTTTCACCCAGATGCGCCCACCAAGTTGCACCGAATCTTTGCGACAATCCTTCTTGAGCAAATGTTTGCGAACACAAATCACCGCAAAGCCTTGCGGTAATGCTGCCCTCGTCCGTTGATTTCTTGTGATCGCTCTTTTCGCTTTGCGTCAACGCATATTCTGCATAAAAATACAAAAATCAACTGTTTCTATGCGATGAACGCATGCGACTGCAATATTATGAATTTGGGACTTTTTGGATGCAATCTAACATGTTTTATCAACGCAAGCCAGCATTGTTTAAGAACTTAGCACTATTATAACGTGCATTTTTGCCCGTTATCAACAACCCAACCCAAACTATAAATGTTGCATTAAGTTTTGAGTTAGTTTTATTCTTGGGTTGGGTTGGGTTGAACTTTTTAATTTTTGTTGGGTTGCATTGGGTCTAGGGTTGGTTAAATAAAATTTTGGGTTGACCAAACCCAATCCAATCATATATATATATATATATTTCTCTTTGTTTAAAGTTTGACTATTTTGGGTTAATGAATTTATGAATTTTTAATATTTTTCTTTTAGAATTGTAATGATGTTTGTATTTGTTTAAAATTTGTAATAAATGTCATAGATATTTTGTTTTTAACATTTGGCTTTTATGATATTCTAGTTATTAGCATGTGTTGTAAATAAGTTTATGTATTTTAAATTAATAAGGAAAAGAATAAATTATAATCTGATAACCCACCCCACCCTAACTCGAATTTTAAGGCTTGGTTTGGGTTGGGTTGGAGATTTTATTTGGGTCTTTTGGATTGCCAACCAAACCAACCCAAATTTTCGGATTGGTCCAAAAAATACCCTCAACTTAAATCAACCCAACCCAACCTGTGTACGCCCTTAACTGTCTCATGGACTGAATAAGCTTGCGCGATTTTTTTCTTGCAAACATTATCCTTGAAATGCATTAAGGCTAGAGTTATGAATCATGCAACTAAGTGAACATTTTATTTTAATGTATGTTTCTGTCTTGCTCAAGAACAATGTTGGAAATGGCAATGTTGTAAATAAGTTGCCAAGACGGTCGAGCAAAGAATAAAACCTACGAAACAGAAGCTCATTATAGACTAAGTCGTGGAGCTCGCTCTCTTTAAGAGGTTTCGTAGCTCTGCCCAACTGTGCAAGTAGGTCAGGAATACTACCACGTCGTCCCCAGGATAAAACAGGCTAAAAAGAAAAATCGATCGAAAATGCACCATTGCCGATCGGAACACACACCCTTTCTGACTCACTGCTCGAAAAACGGAAAGTGGAAGAGTAGGAGAGGAGAACTTTCAAAAGAAAGTGAAAAATTGTGCTCTGAACTACTAAAGGCCACGCCTTTTATAAGCCTTCAGCATGGAACTGTCACGTCAGAAGAAGGTGGATAGCCTTAGAACATGCGAAGGCGAGCCTGAAGACTCGACCAGAAGACGCGTGCGGAGGACCAAGTTTGTTTTTCGATTTTAAATAATAATAATAATAATAATCACACACACACGCGTCACGCCACGCCTGCATGGGACATCCACCGATCCCACATTGATCTATCTCCTCACTCCCTCCAAACACATGGGTACCCCTTGGGGCCCAAACCCAAAGCCCAAAGTTGGAGTACAAAAGGGAGGCTTCCCAATCAAAATTTTCTAATGTGGGATTCTCCAACCAAAGTTTGGTTCCCTCTTATTTTTTAAAATTAAATTTTCACCCAACAATCCCTCACTTGAAATTTTAAACAAAAGAGAAGAGAAAAAAGGTTTTTCATCGAGCAGTTTCAGTCTATACAACACTGTGCATAAGCAAAGGTATATTACAATTTGAACCTTTACGTAGTATAGATGATTCAGAATATACTAGAGTAACTCTTGGTTTTAAACTCTATCTCTAACAACATCTAACACAGAGTGTCATTGGGGTGTAATACGAAAGTCCGTGCTTTAAGGCCTAGGACGTGTATCCCGATTTAGTGAACGCTCTAGAAAGTTTTCCTAAAAACTCCATAGAAAGCAACCCTCACTTCCACATCACATAGGTGAGTCATCAAGAGTACACATGTAGCTAGGTACCCCACTTGTCATCAAGTATAGATCTCATTAAGAACTGAGTTCAATCTTTCTTACGCTTCAGGATATCATGCTCAGACTCTAAGTCATAGGAATGGAACTCTGTGTTTGGTTTAGCATGATTCACTATATATCACTTGTGATCAGTTATTACCTGCTGAACCTGTTTCTTAGGATCTCCAGTCTACAGGTTGGGTTTTCCTCACCGTGATTCATCTTTCTATAAGCATGAGTCCCATCCTTTTTGTGGTTTTGAAAACCTTCTCTCTGGTCAGTCTTTTCATCAAAGGATCTTCCAAATTTTCATCAATTCGTATATGATCCACTCTAACTTTACCAGTAGTGAGAAACTCTCTAATGGTACTATGCTTATGACGTATTTTTCGTCTCTTTTCGTTGTAGTAACGATTCTGAACTTTTGCGATTGCTGCAGTACTATCACATTGGATCAATATGGATGGTACTGGCTTTTCCCATAAGGGAATCTCTGATAGCAGACTTTTAAGTTAGCCTGCTTCTTCACTAGCTGTCACTAGTGCCATCATTTCTAACTCCATCTTAGATTGGGCTAAAATAGTCTGTTTCTTGGACTTCACGAAGACAGCTCGCCTACTATATTAAAGATATAGCCACTTTTAGCCTTTGAATCATCCGAAAGAGAGTTACAGTCAGTAGTGTGGAACCCTTCCAGGACAGCGAGAAACTTTTGATAATGTAATCCTAGGTTTTGGGTTTCTTCAAGTACCTTATTACCCTTTCTATAGCATTCCAATGATCTTTACTAGGTCTATTTGTAAACCTGTAAAGTAATCCTACAGCATAAGCTATGTCAGGCCTAATGCAGTCAGCAGCGTATCTAAGACTGCCTATGATGCTCGTGCACTCAGATTGATTACACTGTCACCAGTGTTCTTGAACAACTTAAAACTAGGGTCATAAGAAGTACAAGCTAGTTTACAATTAAAATAATTATATTTCTTTAGAATCTTTTCTATATAGTGAGATTGATCCAAAGAAATTCCCTTTTCAGACCTATTCACTTTTATGCCCAATATTACACTAGCTTCTCCTAAGTCTTTCATGTCAAAGTTTGCACTTAATATTGATTTCACATCATTTATGACGTGCAAGTTCGACCCAAAGATCAACAAATCATCTACATATAAACACAAGATAGTGCAGAGATTATTTTCAAACTTATAGTAGATGCATTTATCACTTTCTACCTTGAAACCTTTAGATAGGATAAGGTTGTCATATTTTTTATGTCATTACTTAGAAGTTTGTTTTAGTCCATAGGAAGATTTGTTTAATTTATCCACCTTATTTTCTTAACCATGGACTACAAAACTCGCAGGTTGTTCCATGTAAATCTCTTCTTCAAGTTCACCATTTAGAAAAGCGATATTTACATCCATTTGATGTACTATAAGGTTATAAAGGGCAATGAGAGAAAATAAGACACGGATTGAGGTAATTCTAGTGACAGGGGAAAAGGTATCAAAGAAATCTACGTTTTCTCTTTGTCTAAAGCCCTCTGCCACTAACCTAGCTTTAAATTTGTCAATGGTTCCATCAGGTCTAAGTTTCCTCCTTAAGATCCATTTGCACCCTATTGCCTTGCAACTTGGGGGTAGATCTACTAAGTGCCAAGTCTTATTTGACTCAAGTGAGTCCATCTCATCATTTATGGCTTCTTGCCATAAGTTGGCATCTACTAAGGACAGGGCAACTTTCAGATCTTTAGGATCTTCTTCTACATTATAGGAAGGCATTCCCGAAATCTTTAGCAGTTCTAGCTCTTAGCTTCTTCTAAGTTCTGGGTCGGTTTTCTCTCTAGGGTTAAGATTTCTAATGGGGGGTTAGACCACTTGATCTCAAGCCCTCCACTATTCCTTGATTTAAAAGGAAATCTATCTTCAAAGATAGTCGGCATCATTTGACTCAATGATCACTTCATTTACTAGATCATAGAACCTATAGCCTTTACTATTTAAGGCATAACCTATAAAGACGCACTCATAAGCTCTATTAGCCAGCTTTTTCTTTTTTGGGCCTGGAATCCTTACAAAGGCTAGATAACCCCATGTTCTAAAGTAAGACAAGTTTGGTTTCTTATTCTTGAGAATTTCATAAGGTGAAGTTTTGTTTTTAGACTTTGGGATTCTATTTAGGACATATCACACGGTAAGGATGATTTCACCCCACCAATAAGACATGGCTCCTGAACTGAGTAAAATAGCAACTACTAGCTCAGCTAAATTTCTATTTTTCCTTTCGGCTTTTCCGTTCATTTCAGGAGAATAAGGTGCGGTCTTTTCGTGTATTATTCCATGTGAGTTAAAGAACTCATTAAAATCGTCCGAGTCGTACTCAATTCTCCTATCACTATGAAGTCTTTTAACCTTTCTATTAAACTGATTCTCTACTTTAGAAACAAAAAGTTTGAAGGCATCAAAAGCATCACTTTTATTTTTCAGCAAATATACAAAAGTAAAATCAGAGCAGCCGTCAATAAAAGTAATGACGTATCTTTTACTGTTCCTAGTCAAAATGCCATCAAATTCACATAAATCATATGAATTAAATCTAGAGGCTAAAAAATCCTAAGTACAGATTTATGCGAAGTTTTAGTAATTTTAGCCTGACTACAATACTTGCATTTATCAAATTCATTCGTGGATAACTTAGGTATCATTTCCAGCCTAATCATGTTACTAATTAAATTCATATTCACATGACAGAGTCTAGCATGCCAAACATTCATAGAACACAGCATATACACAGAAGATTTCATTTTATTAAGGTTTAAATTTAATTTGAACATTCCCTCAGTTGCATACCCTTTCCCTACGAATACATTATTTTTGGTAAGGGTATATAGGTCTGCCCCTATAGTTTAAGTAAACCCGTCCTTTTTTAAGAGATAACCCGAGACCAAATTCTTTCTTATCTCTAAAGTTTGCAGGACATCCTTCAATGTAAGGGTCTTCCCAGAGATAAACTTCAGTTCCACCTCGTCGGTTCCAACAACTTTCATGGAGTGGTGATCCCCAATAGAATATTCTTATCCTTAGTTTTAATATAAGTTTTAAAGAGACTAAGGTTGTGACAGACATGGCACGTAGTGCCAGTGTCTATCCACCACCCTTCATAACCACCGCTCATATTTACTTCTGTGATCATGGCGACTAACGGTTCTTCTGTCAGGTTCGCCTGACCAGTAGGACGACGCTTGTTCCTACAGTTCCTAGCCATATACCCAGGTTTATTACAATTAAAGCAGAGGAACTGTACCATTTCTCCTGAAGGGTGCTTCTATTTTTCTGTTGGTTTTGGTTGTTGAAGCCACGGTTCTGACCTTTCCTCTTTATCCCCTTTGATTTTTGGTCAGGTTTTACTATGGCAGAGGCGGGTTTCCCAGGTACGGCATTCACCTCCTCCCTCTGGTTTTACTTTTGGGCTTCTTCCTCAATCCTTAGCCGGGTGATAAGACTCTCCAAGGAGAACTTCTTGGTCTTATGCCTCAAAGTGTTCTTAAAGTCCTTCCATAAAAAGGGCAGTTTATCAATAATAACAGCAACTTGGAATTGTTTGTCTAGATGCATACCTTTAGTAATTATCTATTAGGCTATCTTCTAGAGTTTATGGGACTGGGCCTCCACAGATTTGTCATTTATCATTTGGAACTTGAGATAACGGCTAACAACATATTACTTCGACCCAACCTCCTCAGTGTCGTACTTCTTTTGTAGGGCATCCCAGACCTCCTTTGCTATCTTCATTGTACTGTAGTAGTCATACATATCATCAGTCAAACAATTTAAAATAAAGTTCTTACAAAGAAAGTCTTTCTCCTCCCAGTCAGCAGCTTCTTTTATCTGTTGTTCAATTGGTTCTTCTAAAGGGACGAACGGCTTATCTCTAGTATAAGTGTCGACAGCTTTCTTGACGGTGAGAAAGAACAACATCTTTTGATTCCACCATTTGAAGTTCGTTCCTTCGAACCGGAATGGACGGTTGAGGATAGATGTCATAACTTCGTTGTTGTTAGTGATGGCCATTAGTGATGTGGCAGTGAAATGTCTTAAAATTGTTGGAAATGGCAAGACCCTCAGACAACGAACAGGATAGCAACAAACGGTCAGGTCACGGCAGTCGAGTAAAGAATAAAACTTGCAAAACAAAAGCTCATTATAGGCTGAGTCGTGGAGCTCGCTCTCTTTAAAAGGTTTCGCGGTTTTGCCCAAGTGTACAAGTAGGTCAGAAATACTGCCATATTCATCCCCAGGATAAAACACCCTAAAAAGAAAAACCGATCGGAATACACAACCTTTCTGACCACTGCTCGAAAAATGGAGAGTGGAAGAGTATAAGAGGAGAACTTTTGAAAGGAAGTAAAAAACTATGCTCTGAACTGTTGAAAGCCATGTCTTTTGTAGGCCTTCAGCGTGGAACTATCGCATAAGAAAGAGGCAGACAGCCTCAGAATGTGCAAGGGCGGGCCTAAAGACTCGGCCGGAAGATATGCACGAAGAACCAAGTTTTTTTTTAAATCATAATAATAAAACCACATTCACCTGCCCATATGGAACATTCGCTTTTCGCCGCATGCCGTTTGGCCTCTACAATGCACCAAGCACGTTCCAAAGGTGCATGATGGCGATCTTTTCAAATTATCTCGAGGACTCAATGGAAATATTTATGGATGACTTCTCCATTTATGGGAACACTTATGAAGTCTGCCTAGCCAATTTGAAGAAAATTATGAAGAGATGTGAAGAGAAGAACCTGGTGTTCAACTGGGAAAAATGTCATTTCATGGTAAAAGAGGGTATAATGTTGGGACACAAAGTCTCCCGGGAAAGGTTGGAGGTGGACAAAACAAAGATTGAAGCAATTGAAAAACTTCCACCTCCAACCAGCATGAAGGTTATGCGAAGCTTCTTGGGGCATGCTGGATTTTATAGACGATTTGTCAAGGACTTTTCTAAGATAGCACGACCACTGAGTGCGTTGTTAGAGGGGGACAGAAAGTTTGAGTTTGACAACAATTTCCTTAACGCATTTAGAGTTTTAAAAGATGCGTTGATTACCGCGCCCGTCTTGATTGCACCGGATTGGACAATGCCATTTGAAATCATGTGCGACGCAAGCGGGTATGCGATGGGGGTAGCCTTAGCACCATCACATATGCAAGTAAAACTTTAAATCCTACTCAGATAAATTATACCACCACAGAGAAAGAACTCCTAGCTGTGATTTTTGCATTGGAGAAATTCAGGGCATATCTGTTGGGAACCAAGGTACTCATTCACACTGATCACTCGACAATCAAATACTTAATGACAAAAAAGGACGCAAAGCCGAGGTTGATTAGATGGGTTTTCCTCCTTCAAGAATTTGATATCAAGATAATTGATCGAAAGGGGACAAAAAATCAAGTTACGGATCACTTGTCCAGACTGGAAAATCCTGAGGTTGACCGCAATGAATCTGAGGTGAGTGTCGTGTTCCCGGATGAGCAGCTGTTCCACATAGAAGAATTGCCCTGGTATGCGAACATCGTTAATTATTTGGTTTGTGAACAACTTCCTGAAGATTATACCTACCATCAACAGAAGAAGCTCAAGCATGAATGCAAACATTATTATTGGGATGAGCTGAATCTGTATAAAAGAGATGCAGACCAAATCCTTTGATTATGCGTGCCAAATGATGCTCAACAACGCATATTGTCACAATGCCACGACTCACCATATGGTGGGCACTTTGGAGGGCAACGCACTGCAGCCAAAGTTTTGCAAAGTGGATTCTTCTGGCCTTCATTATTTAAGGATGCGGCTGACTACGCAATGAAATGTGATCGGTGTCAATGCATAGGCAACATTTCATGGAAGAACGCAATGCCAATGAACACCATCTTAGAGCTGGAATTATTCGATGTATGAGGGTTGATTTCATGGGGCCATTCCCTCCTTCGCATGGCAAGCACTATATTTTATTGGTCGTCGATTATGTCTCCAAGTGGGTAGAGGCAATAGCATGCGCCGCAAGTGATGCGGCGATAGTCTCCCAGTTCCTCAAGAGAAATATTTTCACTCGTTTTGGCACTGCCCGTGCCATCATAAGTGCTGAAAGATCACACTTTGTCAATCACAATATCAAGAAGCTGCTGCACAAGTACAATATCCTTCACAAAGTGGCCACCGCATACCATTCGCAAACGAATGGCCAGGCTGAAGTGTCCAATCGAGAAATTAAGTTGATACTTAATAAGGTAATAAAACCTTCACGGAAAGATTGGGCAATAAAGCTTGATGATGCGTTGTGGGCATACCGGATCGCATTTAAAATACCTATAGGTATGTCCCCCTATGCATTGGTATTTGGCAAGGCGTGTCATTTACCTTTGGAGCTGGAGTATAAAGCATTGTGGGCGGTCAAGAAGCTGAATTTTGATTTGAAGAAGGCAGGGGAAGCGCGAAAAATGCAGCTGGTCGAGCTAGAAGAATGGAGGATCAATGCATATGAAAATGCGAAGATTATAAGGAGCGCACCAAGCGCTAGCATGACAAGCGCATATGCGCTAGAAACCTCCAAGTCGGGCAAAAGGTCTTACTCTTCAATTCAAGATTGTGGCTCTTCCCAGGAAAATTAAATCACACTGATCCGGTCCCTTCATCATCAAAGAAATATTTCCACATGGTGCAGTGGAATTGATCACCAAGGATGGCAATCGAACATTCAAAGTTAATGGCCAATGAATCAAGGCATATTGCGGAGGAGATTTCCAACCAGAAACAGCCTTCGCAAAGTTGAAAAATCCGGACTACCCTCTTACATGACTTTTGAACTCTCTTCCCTTCGTCACTTTACTTTTATTCAAGCTATCTGCATCTTACTCATTCTTATAATTTCCTTCTCTAAAGAAAAAAACTTGTTGTTTTATTTTACAATCATTTGGCCCTCTCTTTGTCTGTTTACGATGATTAAGGCACAGGATTGCGGAGATATTACAAGAAGAAGCAAATGATCTCATTCCATCACCGCAATCCACAGAAGCAAAGATCGCCGCAAGGATGGATGCATCAATACTCAATGCGGGCAACAACATAAAATTTGGGGGTGTACTCTTCCTTATCTTTATTTCAAATTTTGTGCTATCACATTGCATTTTATTTTTCAAAGTTTTATCATCGCATCCTCCTTGATTACCGCAATCATTTAACAAGTAGATAAATTTAGTAAGTTACCACAGTCTGTTTCTTTGCCAAGTATGATTTCAATGATGAAAATATACTTCTATTTCTTTCGTATATATTAGAGTCCACTTAGTCTTAAGATAGTCACCTCACGAAATATTTCTAGAAGTTAGGGGTTTGCCAGCTTTCTTTCAAACTCTCTTTACAACGCATTCTATGATCATTTCACGACTTATTTTAATCTTTTGGCAATGAGGACATTGCCGCATTTTAAATTTGGGGGTGAGGCATTTGTTTCCGACCTTGCTTCTTTCTCTAAAAAAAATTTGAGAATAACAACTCCACTGTCAACGCAATGGGAAACCCATGTTGATAAGAGTTAAGTTGTGAAAGGCACTTACCGTAGTTAGATATCCGCATGACACATGTGGGGGCAAGCCAAAACGAAAGTAAGTTACCAGGATCAACGCATAAATCAATGACCGCAACTCTACTGCCCAATCAGTATGAGTTTAGTCTGAGAAAGAGTGCATTGCTCGTAGTTGGATGTCCGCATGATGCACGTGGGGGCAAACCAAAATGAAGGCAAGACACTTGGATCAACGCAAGGTCAGAAAAATAAATAGCAATGAAGAAAATTTTTATGCAAGGATAAAATCATTTGACATCCTGAAAGAAAATTTTCTTTTTGAAATAAATCATGCGATGTTCCAGAATTGAGTAAAGTCCTTTTGAAAGTTAAGCTTGCAGTCCCTAGGTCTTAGAAATATTTTAGGAAGAGACTTGAATAAGACTTAAGGAAATTCCGGTATATATGATTTGAACGAAGTATTCTTGAGAAATCTAGGAAAGAACTTTGCGGTTGACTTGCTAAAGGAATCTTTAGCTTATGCTTGAGGACAAGCATTGCTTAAATTTGGGGGAGTGATAACGGGCAAAAATGCACGTTATCATAACGTTAAGTTCTTAAACAATGTTGGATTGCGTTGATGAAATATGTTAAATTGCGTCCATTAAGCATAATTTCTATAATATTGTGGTCGCACGCGTCCAACGTATTAGAACAGTTGATCTTTATATTTTTGTGCAGAATATGCGTTAACGCAATGCAAAGATTGCAATCATAGGAATTCATTGGTCGAGCGCAAATTCACCGCAAGGCTTTGCGTTGATCGTGCTCGCACACATTCGCCCGAGAAGGATCGCTGTAACTTGATCAGCGCAACATGGTGGGCGCATCCGGGTGAAAGGATAATTAAGAGCGATGGGACAGAAAGCTGATGACAGTCGGATCCAAATTAAGTTGACAGCCGATAACGATCATGAAGTACATCAGCTTTATCGTTGACAATTATCCGACGTATCAGTCAAGAATTAAAGTTGTCCCATCTGTACACCAGGGAGAGAGAAGCCGCCTTTCACATTGGAAGCTTCTATAAATATCAAGTGCATTCTTTAGAATGGGGGTTCACGACTTTTAATCTTTTGTTCCACAAGTTCACACCTCAATCCATAATTTTCTTTCATTTTAAGGCAGACGCAAGGAAGAAAGTTGTGCCCGTAGATCGTTCCGGTAAGCTTGGGAAAGTGCCGAAGCTCCAAGATAGAGAGAGGGGCCGACACCTGCGGAAGCGGGGAACATCTTTAGATCAGAAAGAGATTCAGTGTAAAAGCCTCGTCAGGCAAGAGGAATTCTCAGGCTCCTCTACCTTTACTTTCCATTGTCATTTTGTACTCAACTCATTTATAAGAATGGAATTTCTTTCTCTATATCTATTCACTCTCTATTATTCACGCATGAGTAGCTAAATTAGTTGAATGGGTTGAGAAGCAATTAGCTAGAATAACGAGGGAATCTTCATTTTTTGCGATTATCTTGTTTATGAATGCTTCATTCGTCTATTAAAGATACTCGGAAAGGTAGTCTAAGGGCAGGATCTAGACTTGGGAAGGTCAGGTCAAAATCTAGGTTTGGAAGAACCAGCTTAGAACGCATAAACGAGAGATAGGCACTTAGGAATGAACACTATTTGTTGTTAACTCATCGCATGCATCCTAACGATAAGATATGATTGTATGCAGTCACCTTGCTTTCATGCATTTTGCATCAACGCATAGGACAAGAGTAGAGACTTAGGGATAAGCTCTATGGACACTTTGCATTCACACATGTGTCCTAGACTTAGAAGCATCACATTTACATTGGAAAATGACTTGTTGTGCATGGTTGTAACATGATCGCATAGTCTGATAGATTCCCGAGTAACGCTAGCTAAAGATCTTCTCAACCCGTTCATCACATACTTATTGCATCTATCAACGCAACTGTCTTTCTCAAATCCACCGCCTTTATTTATTTCTTTTTCATCAATGCATCAACACACCCAACACTTTATTTATTTACTTGGTTACTACAAAGTTTTTTGTAAAAATTACCAACACAATCTATTTTCACAAGTCCCTATGTTTGACCCTGGACTTACCAGGAAACTCAGAGGAATTTACACTTGGATTCCACTAGGGAAATTTGAGTGCATAACACAATTCGATCAACGCATAGCATCCATATTTCCATCACATAAAATCGAGCATCAAGTTTTTGGCGTCGTTATCGGGGACTTCGGCAAAATAGTTTGTTAATGGTAATTTTTGTGATTTCTTTGCAAACTCTCAATCTCTGGCGAACTACGACCCAGAGATTGAGAGAACATTTTAAAGGAGACTAAGAGACCGCCAACAAATATACTAAACTTAAAAACAAATACACTACATATTGAAAATCAATTAACCAAACTTAGCCAAAATTCTATAACAATACATTTTCTTGTTCTAAACCCAAAATATCAATTTAGAAAGTAAGGGTTGGACTAATAAAAACTTTATTTAAATAATTGCATTTATGAATAAAGAAACTGATTTAGATTAGAGTATGAAAATCCCAATTAAAAATCGTCAATTGAAATTATTAACCAATTATGATGTGGTGTTGGTGCCAATCGTAGAGATCTCATGAACAAAAGAGAAACAAACAATATTCGACGATGGTACATCATTCTTTGATCGAATCTGTCAAGGTGGGTTTAAGACCCCCAAAGCAAACTGGTTAATACCAACACCGTCCCTATGCTTGGCCTACCTTTTCACAATGACTCAATAGGAATCACTTTGGAAAGAAGAGACTTTGTGACTCGAACTCTTGGTCAATGGTCGATTAAGTCGAGTCTTTCATCTATGCACCAATGGATTTGATCGATTAAGTCAAACTTCTAAAGTAGATTTATCGTCGATTGAGAACAAAAAATAAAATCAGTAAAAACATATGAAAATTGAAAAGATAGCAACAGAAACCTCAATAATTGGAAGCCATGATAGTGGTTGTTTTCATCCCACTTACCATTGAACAAAATTCTTGATCATTGAACAACCATAACAAGAAAGCGCTCAGTACAGAGGATGAAGAAAGCTAGGGTTACATGTTGTATTCTAATATTTTATGTTTAAAACAAAAGAATAATAAATATAATGTTCAAAAAAATTTAAAACTCGTGAATCTTGATTAAGATCAATAGAAAGTATAATAAAAATAACAAATTTCAGTTAGGATAACTAACGTAATAAGATATTTTAAATTTCAAAATAAGATTTGAAAATTAGTTGATGTACAAGATTGAAAATGTAAAACAACTATTATATCTAATTGGAAAATTCAAAACAGCTATTAAATCGCAAGATTTGTGACAAATTATCAATTTAAAACGACGATCAATTAATTATAGTCCCATTAATAGGCAGCAAAGCGAAATAAAAAAGGGACCTGAGAGCATTTTAGAATTTCAAAAAATTGAACTCGTGTTACATTTATCTATTTTGTTATAATTCAAAAGGAATGATAGTACAGTACTCCTATATACCTCATACAGCTAATTATTCCGAGTTTTCCCTTCTCCTTAGAATCCATGTCCCAATACTTGGGCCCAAAGTCTTCCAAAGTTCCTACTAGATCTGTCTTAAACCCTTGGAAAGCCTTTTCCGTAAAACCTCTTTAAAACCCTATCATTTCTAAGTCCTCACTAGCACGAAACCTCGAGCCGAGCTCTAGGTTTCAGCTTGGGGGTCCGATTTTCCCAAGGATTTTGCAGCAAAATGGCGAAGACGACGTATGCCATGGGTTTAATTTCCGCCATTGCAGCCTCTGCGTCTTTATCTCAAAATCACTCTGCCTATGCCGATGGCCCCTTCAACTTCCCTCCCTTTTCCTCTTCTCCTGCCGCCAATGTTCCTCACCCTTCTCCTGCTCCACAATCTTCATCACCTGGTTCTTCGATTGCTGCTAGTGCTAATTCTGAGCCGTCTGCGCCAAAGCCTCGTAATGATAATCCGAGGACGTCGTCATCTGGGTTTGATCCGGAAGCGCTCGAGCGTGGTGCCAAAGCTCTCAGAGAGATTACTAGCTCTTCGCATGCCAAGAAGGTTTCAATTTTTTAAGCTTTAAAACTTTTTTTTTTTGTTTTTCTTGGCCTTTAATGGGTTTTTTTTTTTTGGGTAGGAGTTTGTTGCTCTCTTCTCTGGAAGGTTAGGGTTGTTGGTGTATGTTTTGTGTTTTTAATTGCTTCTAAGAACTTTTAGTTGCTGATTTTTTATATTTGGCTTCCGCTGGTACAATAGAGCTGAAACAAGAACGGTTTAGAAAGGGGAAAGCTGCAAAGATAGATATTCCGAACTAGGAAATCCTATAAGATACTAATACTGAAAAAAATATGAAAAAAATATGTTCAACTGATTGTTGTTTTTCTTCGTCAGGTAATGGCTTTAAGTAAGGCTTTAAGTTAGTATTTGGTACTACTTTTACAAAAATGGTTATATTGTTTAAATTTTTTGTTCTTTAGTTTCCCTAGTTAATTAATTCTTTTTCCAATTTTAATATCATTTTGTTGCTTGTATAATTTGAAGCCTTTTTTCTTTTTTTTGGGTGTTTCTAAGTGTAGTTCAATTGTAATATGAAGAGATCGTTATGGAAATACTGTTATGTTTCGTTAACTTTTAAAATCTTATATTATGCCCTTTGCTGACCTGTTATGGGGGTAGGCTTTTGAAGTCATGAAGAAGCAAGAAGAGACAAGACAAGTAGAGTTGCAGGCAAAGGTTGCTGAGTTTAAAGCAATGCAAGCACAAGCTGAAACAGTATGTTCTGCAAGTCCTTACAATTGACTACTCTTATAATACCAATACCCTCTCTGTGTCCTTTGAACAATGTTGAGTTTACTTTCTATTCTTCTTTGTTGGATATTTTTCTGAAGGTCTGAATCCAGTGTTGGACCAATTCTTTAAAATGCTAAAGATGAATGAAGATTATTTTTACAAGAGGAGAAAAAACTTTATATTTATTAAAAATTTAACTTCACCATATTCAATACTAAAATTTTACATATTTAAAGTGTCATGAATCTTGAAATAGGTTCTCAGTTATATATACGTTAATTTCTAGGCTTGTATCAGGATAAAAATAGAACTTTTTTTCTTTTTTAGATGAGTAGGTTTAATTATTGGTCGGACATTATTGAAAATAAAAGCAGTTTTCATGGGTGCCTTGAGTTCCTTCTTTGTTTGTGACAGAAAATGTGTTTATTCCTGTCAAATATTTATTCATTTGTACAAAGAAAAAAGAAAAAAAGAAATGTGTTACATCAAATAATTATGTTTTCAACATACGATATATTTGTTTTTCTTGTTTGCATTGTAGGAAAGACAAAGGGTTATATACGATGAGCAGAAGAAGTTGGCTCAGCATCAAGCACAGACTAAATCCCAAATGGCACGGTACGAGGATGAGTTGGCAAGGAAGAGGATGCAGGTAGGTGCTTGCTAACTTCCAAGTGTTGAGTAGTGTGTAAATTCGTTCAATATGCAGGCTTTTATTTCCTTCTTTTTTTGACGTATATGCTCCCAGGCAGAAAATGAGTATCAAAGAGCCAGGAATCAAGAGCTTGTAAAACTACAAGAAGAGTCATCAATTCGGCAAGAGCAAGCACGTCGAGCTACTGAAGAACAAATTCAAGCCCAAAGACGGCAAACAGAGAGGGAGAAGGCTGAGATAGAGCGTGAGACCATCAGAGTTAGGGCAATGGCAGAAGCAGAAGGAAGAGCCCATGAGGCAAAACTTGCTGAAGAGGTAAACAGGCGAATGCTAGTTGATCGTGCAAATGCAGAGAGAGAAAAATGGATTGCCGCAATTAATACTACTTTTGATCATATTGGAGGTATTAAATTAACTATATTAAGTTTAGATCAATGATATATGCATAAAGTATTTGATGAAACAACCTTTCCGATGATATTTCAGTTTAACCATTCTGTGACAAACATATGCTTTTTCCCCAAGAAACACGGATATGGATACAAGACAAAGATATGACATGGACACGGAACCACATATTTTTTTAAAAAAATCTAGGACATTGATATGGCAAGAACACATTTACTAAAACATAAATTAAAAAAAATGTATATGAGTTTAACTACAATAAGGAAATTTGAAGACAATAAAAGTATACATTAATATAAAAACTACTTAACGAATGTTCGATTCATGTCTAATAAAAGTTGGACCTACTCTGACTTTGTATAACTAGTATCTAACACATCTATACCGTTAACTAGTGTTTGATGTGTGTCGAGCACGAATAGGCTAGCCAAACTAAAGTGCCCGTGCTTCTAAGCTTTTTCCTTTTGTAAATAAATTGGAATCATGTATACCTTACTTTATATGTTCCTCCATCAATTTGTTACCTCTAAACCTCTCCCAGCCAATCCATTTCACATGTTTTGTTTGTGAAGTGAACCTTAAGTCATCAGTGCTCAATCTCAAACACACGCACAATAATGAGGCCATGTCAAAAACAATCAAATTTATTTACTAGGTGGCATCTTGAATAACCTGCCATAAGGTTAACAATTTACTCTCTTGGAGGACAAAGGTATGTTTTTTCTGTGCCCTAGCTTTTGATCTTTTCGGAGAGGAGCAGAGAGTTGATTATCTTTTTACATCATAAAGGGATGGCTGACCTTCATAACCAATTTAAGGCTCTTGAAATATGATTTAATAATTAATATTAAAAGAAATTTTCTTTACGATAACAGTTAACGTTTGCGTTAGTGTCTTGGGGCCTTTATGTTGGGGGCTGAGTTCTTTCATGGTTTTTTGTTTTATTTCAAATGCCAATGCACCACAGCCCATATAGAATAGGCTGGTGACTTTATAAAATTTTGTGTGAAAAATGGTTCCATATTAGCAAGTTGTAGCCAAGTAAGTTTCTATGTTCATGTATTTTTGCTCTTTTGTTTCATTGTATTTGGAGCATTAGCCTCTTTTCATTTCATCAATGAAAAGTTCTCATTCTCTTTTGTATTTGTATTTGCTCTGATTTTGATATTATTCACATTTGCAGGAGGTTTGAAGGCCATTTTGACTGATCAAAATAAATTGGTAGTTGCTGTTGGTGGAGTTACTGCATTAGCTGCAGGCATTTACACGACAAGGTATTTATCAAGTGCTAGAAGGTTTTTTGAGAATTTTTGTATTTGTATGAAAATATTCCCTTTATTGCCTGCATTTTGTGTTTTCAGCCATGTCAAATGTTTATTTGCCATTTTGAAATGAAAATTTTGAGACTGCAATTTATGTGTATTTAGATTTTGGATTTGAATTCATTCACAAGTAGCTAGTTAGGTTTTTTCCCCCAACCCCCAACACCCCCCCCTCTCTTTTTGGACGTTTACTTTGTTCTGTCCTAATAAGAGGGAAGGTTGTTTGACAGATCATATGTTTGCTACTTTTTGGGGCACCTACAGCAGAAAATTTTTGAGGATATGTTTTTGCTGATGAGGGAGGTGCGGAGTTGTTATATATTCATTATGATGCCTTGTTCTGTGCTACTACAGTCCAACTCTAGGGCCAGTTCGCTTTTGATTTTTGATAATAGGGGGATATTTGTAATGGGATTGCATTTTTTGGCCTTTATATAGCATTCTAGCCAGTCTTTAGGTTTTCTTGAGGTCCTCTGATTGCTTCCTGGTGCTTTGGAATCTCTTTTATTCTGTCAATTTATTCAATTACTATTTTGTTGCTCTTCAAGTTCATACAAAAGTGAACATAACATAAAATAAAATCAACAAGAAAATGAACTATATCTTTGCAGAAGATCAGAAGATGAGTGGATGGTTGTTGTCTTGGTAGTCATTTGTCACTAAACAACTTCATGGAATGTTTTGTGGAAGATGAGCTTTCTTTATTTTATCACTTTATGCTATTAGGAAGATTTGTTGTTTCAATTTCCATTTTGTGTCTTGTCTCTTGTTATTTTGTAATGTTTGAGGTTAGGAGACGGGTTTCACTATCAGGTATGCGAAGCAATTGTGTAAATACGTTTATTTCCTCGCTACATGACACTAGTGAGGCAGTCATCATGAACTGTATGCATTCTCGGCAGTTATTGTGAACTGATACTAAACCATAATTCTTCTTGTAGATCACTTTAATCTGGTTTGTCTATACCATTTGCAATGAATGGTCGTTTAAGTTTCATAAATTTTGTTGTACATATGTATCATCTTTTTCCCATGCCTGTTTTCTGACTGCAGAGTTTATGGATTTTCCTTTACCGCAGGGAAGGTGCGAAGGTGATTTGGAGCTATGTGGATAGAATATTAGGTCAGCCATCATTGATTAGAGAGTCCTCTCGAGGAAAGTACCCTTGGTCAGGGTTGCTCTCACGTATCAAGGGCACTGTATCACATTCAGATAAGATGTCTTCCTCTAAAAAGGGAAATGGGTTTGGAGATGTAATTTTACACCCTTCACTTCAGAAGCGGATAGAACATCTAGCAAATGCAACTGCAAATACAAAGTCTCATCAGGCTCCATTTCGGAATATGCTTTTCTATGGCCCCCCTGGAACAGGAAAGACAATGGCTGCTAGAGAGCTAGCTCAGAAATCTGTAAGAGTCTATATCTTCTCTAGCTAAATTGTTGAAGGCTTCGAAATAATAGATTCAACATCAATTGTTAATATATTTGATCATTATCACGAATGTTAATTCTGTTTGCTGGTGATAAATTTCACGATCGTAGTAATATATTGAAAGAATGTTCGGTTCTTAAAATTAGACCATCTTTTCGAAGGAAATTTTTTGTATTTTCATTCTTCCTAAGATTTAGGAACCCATTAATGTAGCTAGAGGAGCATCAACTATTCTGGATATAACAAGAATTCTTGGAATTTCTTGGGTTTTTTTTTTTTTTTTTTTTGGTCAATGCCCTCCTGACTGTTCAGCCTAAGTGGGTGGTGATTCTGGCTTGCTGCTGAGTTTTGTAGGCTATCCACTCCAAAATGAATTTTCTTTTGATTCAATTTATAATGTTGGGCAGAACACATCCTGTGAACTGGGCTACATGGCTTTTTTGGGAGTATATATTCAGATTTACATGTGCAGTTTCCTAGTTGTGGTTAAGCATTGAATTCTTGAATTTTTAACTGTTGTCGAACACTCGAACTACTGCTTGTACAATTGATGATTTTCTGGCTAGCACATATTCAGTGACCAGTTTTAGCCATGAATTTTTTGCTGATGTGGTGGGAGCTTTTTTCTTATTTACTGTGTAATAACGGACTTCTCTCTACTCTCATAGGGTCTGGATTATGCATTAATGACAGGAGGAGATGTTGCTCCTCTGGGATCACAAGCTGTTACTAAGATACACCAGT
Organism: Benincasa hispida; assembly: GCF_009727055.1. NCBI lineage: Eukaryota > Viridiplantae > Streptophyta > Magnoliopsida > Cucurbitales > Cucurbitaceae > Benincasa > Benincasa hispida. The sequence continues at coordinate 38,524,649 of NC_052358.1, read as the reverse complement.
TATTTGATTGGGCTAAGAAATCGCGAAAGGGCTTACTGCTTTTCATTGATGAAGCAGATGCATTTTTATGCGAGTAAGTAAAACTTGCTTGGTACAAATAAATGTCATTTTTTTTCTTTTATTCAGTCTTTTTTGCTTTTTCTTCTCTCTAATCATGTATGTAATGATCTATCAACTATAGCACTTCATTCTTGGTCTATGAATATTGTTTCTCATTTTATAGAAACTTTCTATAATTCATTCATTTATTATAATCTCACAAAAATTAATACAATTGAAAATTTTCGTCCCTTTCCAAGCTTTCTAATTGATGTGATGATACTTGCAATCACTAATAGTTGAGTATTATCTCAATTTGTAGGCGAAACAAAACATACATGAGTGAAGCCCAAAGAAGTGCACTCAATGCTCTTCTTTTTCGCACTGGTGACCAGTCAAAGGATATTGTTCTTGCTCTTGCTACAAATCGCCCTGGTGATCTTGATTCAGCTGTTGGTGATCGTATTGATGAAGTCCTAGAATTCCCCTTGCCCAGGGAAGAGGAACGCTTCAAGCTCTTGAAGCTCTATCTAGAAAAGTATATAGCAAATGCTGGATTGAGGAAGTCTGGTTTGTTCCAAAACCTTTTTAAAGGACAACAAAAGAAGATCGAGATCAAAGGGTTGACTGATGATATTGTACGTGAAGCAGCTGCAAAAACTGAAGGATTTTCAGGGAGAGAAATAGCAAAGTTGATGGCAAGTGTACAAGCTGCTGTTTACGGTAGTGAGACGTGTGTTCTTGATCCGAGCCTATTTCGTGAGGTGGTAGATTATAAGGTTGCAGAACATCAACAGAGAAGGAAACTTGCTGCATCAGAAGGCAGTGTGCAAAATTGAAGGTATTTTATAATATGATATTATTATAGAGGCTAGTACTTTCAGATGGAGGAAAATTGACTTGTTTCTGTCTGGTAGTTTATTTTAGAGGCTGTCCATTCATTGAAGAGGGAAATTTTGTATCTCTGATGTGAATTTTCATTACATTTAAGTGGTATTTGTACCTACCACTTTGGTATTTAAAATGTCATTTGTTAATTGAAGTGTTAGAGGTCATATAGAAGATCCATAAGGTATTCTTACAAACTTCTAACAAGTTACATGAAATAATGAATGTGTAGGTGAAAAGATTTCAGCCCTTGAGATTGATCATCTCAATCGACCATTTTGTACAACATATACAAAGGATTGCAGTTTTTAAAGTGGGATAAGTAAATTTTGGAGTCATTGAACTATAAAATATTTGAATTCTTTTAAATTTCAAGAAGCAAGGTCCGAGAGGAAAATGCGAAAAAATTATTGAGCTTTTCATGGATTTATCAAAAGAGGGCAGATATGATATTTTACAAGTTCATCTTTGCAAAGATGAGATTGTAAAAATACAAAGGTTTCCAAATATGGATATAGAGATGAGATTTGTGAGAATGTTGCAATCGATGTCTAATTACGGCTAGATTACATATTTGTCATTTGTACTTAGTTTACGAACTTTAGATGGATTTTTGCACTTATGATTTATGCAATTAATATTGCGAACTTGATTAGTTAAAGTTTTGGAATCCTTTCACCCAATATTGATGTAATGTTGGCATGAGACTCATTTGAACCCAACCGTAGTTGAGATACTTCTCTAAGGGTGAAGCTTAGCTCTCATTTTTTTTGTGAAATCTCCATTTAGTTCTCTTCAGAGCCTCTGTTCTATGTAAAACTTTTATGGAAAGGAGTTAAGGTGGGTCGGAGCTTATACACTTGGTTAGTGGGAAATGGTGGGGAAGTGAATGAATCTAGGGAGACTTGAATCGGAAAATGTGACGGTCTGCAACAAATTTTTGTTGGCTAAATGATGTTGCCGTAGTTGACGTTGACAGTTTCCTCTGAGTCAACAAAGTCTTGCATGAGTTCTAACTTTTTGATTTGGGAGCTCGACTTAAGTTTAGGGAGAAAGGAATGGCGTTTTTAAAGGTCTTAGATTATCTTGTGGATGGTGAAATTTTCAAATAAGGTTCTTTTCATCACTTGGCAAGTCACCATGATAGAGCTAACACCTTTGATGGGTTGTCGAGAAAGATGTATACTTAAAATTAATATAGTCATTTTGCTACATTTGTTCTTGGAAGGCACAACATTTGATCTTGATCAAATTCTTTAGAGCTGCAACATTTCTCGGTTAATCCCATCGCGGAATTGTGCCTGTACCATTTTTTTTTTTTTTTTTCATATTTGGTAGCAATGATCCCAGTTAGAGATCTCGAAAAGTCGAGTCATTATAATAAGGTTTTTGTGACAAATGTAATTAATGTCTGTATTTAGATGTGTTTGGATATGTAGGATAATTAATGTTTGGAAGTTAAATATGTGTTCAATCTACCAATTTTGTATATAAAAACCAAAATTAAATAATTATATAATTAAATATAAGAGCCCAATTATTGTAATCATCAAACAAATTTAGCATTATTTAAATTGATTAATTTAAATTAATTACTATAAATAATTAAATAATAATAATAATAATAAATAGTTAAGATATCATAAAATCTTAATTGTAATGCTATTATATAAAATTTATTTGGTCTATTTAATATATTTATATTTAATAATTAATTAAAAATAATAATAATGAGTTTGACCACTATGGATTGAATCCTTCACCTTTCAACCATTTATTGAGATTATGTCTCTCTTTTTACCACTATGTCAATCCATGATAGTTTCAATTTCGCTTTCAAACATGTGAAAGTGTTCCTCAGCACATGACCCTCTTTCATTCTCTCGAAATAGTGAACTTTTAGCACTTAAAAAACTAAGACTTTGTTTAGTAATCATTTTAGTTTTTTTTTTTTAAAAAAAAGAAAAATTAAGTTTATGAACACTACTTTTTTCTCTAAATTTCTTTGTTTATTATCTACTTTCACCAATGGTTTAAAAAATCAAGCCAAATTTTGAGAATTAAAAAAATAACTTTCAAAAAGTTTTTGTTTTTGAAATTTGGCTAAGAATTCAACCATTGAACTTAACAAAAATGCAATTCATTATAAGAAATATAGATAAGGATCAATTCTCAAAAACTAAAAACAAAAGGTAAAATGGTCACCAAATAAGACCAAATATTGTTACCATTGTCACAATAATAATTACCACTTAACGCTTAAGATGTGCTTAACATATAATTAATAGGAATATGTACCATAGTAATACTAGAAAGTATGTACTATGGTTGTACTATGGTGATATATTATAAGAGAGAAAATTGCACCAATGACCTTTTCTTTGGAAGTCCAAATGAAATCTTGCCTATATTCCAGAAACCTATGTTTTTGTTTGGCTTTTTGCTTAATGTTAACCTAAAATGAAATTACTAAAATGACCAGACTCTTAAAAACCTAGTTTTTTACTAAAATTACCAAACTCTAAAAAACTTTTTTCTTCCTCCAATCTGTACGCAAACCTTTTTTTCTTCCTTTTAGCAAAATTTTCCTCTTTTTTTTTTTTTTTTTTTTTTGTGCAAGAAAGAAGTGAGAGGGAGAGTCCAAATGAAGGAAAAAAATCAATAAAAAAATTACAAATTTGATGAGGAAAAAGACAAAAGAAACAAAAAGAAACGAGATCTACATTCACTCCTCAGTCCATCGAACATTTTCATGGGTTGAATAACTTTACACCATGCTTCCGTCAACAAAAGACCAAATTTTATTTGATTTCAAACATTGAGCCAAATTTCATTTGTGCCTTTAGAAAAGAATCATCCGTGAAAAAATCCCATTTAGCTTGTAATTTCAAGCTTGCGACTCCCAAAAGATCAAAAGCTTTTATTGGTATTAGAGTCAAGAAGATAGTCATCAGACAGAGCAATTAAACATATTTGGCAAAAGACAATGGACCCGGCCAAAGTGCCGATTGAATGGAATTCTCAAATTCCAAATTCATGTAGGAAGAGTATAATCATTACAGAAGTCGAGTTTGGAAAGGTAGGGTATTGTCTTTCCAAGTCCCGGGTTGCTTGCTGGAAGGATCACTAGCAGATTTTCTAGTGGTGATGGTCTTGAGTATAGCGCAGGCCACAGTACTTGCACACGGCGGGCTCCTCCCGATCAAGGCATATGAACTCGATTGGATGCCCAAGGGCAGGATTGTTGTCTGCATTCAAAAAAGTTTGAATCCAAATAAGGAATCACACCTCCCTTAATAAACTGATTACTTGAAAAATAGGCATGCATGGATATACGTATGAAGATATACTAACCTCCCTCACAAGCAACAATACGGCCTTCGACCTTGATTGGTGGAACCTCGTTTATCAACTCCATGGGTGATTTCTTACTTGTATCCTAGAGAGAAATATAATAAAACTTTTATATATCCTTCAGCATTGGACAGGATCACAAAGAGTAATATCGAGTCCTAGAAGACGGTAGGATATTTCTTAAAAGTAAACGAAACAAATTGAGAAAGAACTATATCATGTCTCAACGATCAGTAGAACTTAATTGATTCTCTATAATTTAAGGAAACAGATAATAAAAAGCAAAATATTTTGAACTCATGCTAAAGAAAATTCAATATACAAACATGTCAAACAATGTATCGATTATCAAAAGAGAACCATAATTGAGACAAATTTCCAAGAGTGAAATGAAGCCATGAGATATCACTTGAAAATTAGATGACAAGAAAGCTAAAAAAATGTTTGGGCTAAAAACAGTCATCGATTACAAAATATCATTGTTTATAATACCGAATCCAGTTTACCTCAGTTCCAAAATAATTAGTTGTGAACCACATATCAGGAAGAAGTTTGTGATATCACAAACTATATTTAAGAATTTCCAATTGATAACATCCACGCCCAAACCTTCTTGCATTGCAATCTTTGCAGACATGGGTTATTAAAGAGATTTGTTTACTACCCGTTCTGTCTGCTTATTTACATCAGGGCGTCCAAAATTTTCTTACAGCCGTAGTGCCAATAACATTCCAAAACTTTACCTTTCTTATTATCTAAAAAAATATTCCCATTCACTGGGTTAACTTTTCCTTGAAGGAATCAACAAATGTCACACAATCACTAGCTAACTAGCTAAAAAAGGAAGAATTGTGACATCTGGTACGGAGGCTCGATTTGTGTTATAATAAACTGCCAATAGAATCTTAAGACAGAAAATGAGCATCTTCTTAAAGGAAGAATATGTGGCTTACTTCCATGAGCATAATAACAAACCATTTATTACACAGCTCACATCGAAGAGATATTTAACAAGGCCATTGAAATTGATGCAGTTATAAAACGTACTGACACCCTGTAAGACAGTGTGTAACTGAAGAGGATACAGAAATTGGGAAAAACTTCCAGTTTTGAGCACGGGGATAACTCAATAAGCTCTATGGCACATGTAGAATAGTTAAGTAACACAGAAGATGTTGATGAATAACCTAATTGAAGACTTCAAAGCAATCACAATTCTTTCAATTGTCAAAACATAGAAAGGACCCTAATCTGCAGTGGGATAGAATCCTAGACTTAAAATAATAGAAACCTTGGATAGTTCTCATATACTCTAGAGCATTTGAAGGAAGACCAAGCTATCTAGAATAATTTAATAAATCTACAAAATTGTACATGCTTCAAGATAAGAAAAGTCTCCACCGTTGGACTGACTCAATCCTAGTTAATGGACACGGATGTAAAATCATATGCAACAAAGAGTTCTTTAGTCTCATATTTCTATCCGAGAGCTGATCAGATCCATCACTAGAGTGATAAAAAGCCTCTGCTAATGACATTCTCTCTGACTTGTTTACTAGGCCCCTACTCTTCCAACCAAGCACCACACTAGAAGGGTTGATTTAAGCTTCAAGTGCAAAAGAATGCTACATGCTGCAACCGTCCAATAGATTATACAACCGTTACAACAATCAAAGATAATTGTTTCCTTTGATATACAAATTCTTCGAACAGTGATATTGCCACTGCAAGGCAATGAAATGTTGGGTTGTAAATAACATTCAATAGAAACCCTAGGTCCGTAAAAAATCTGAGGGTCTCGCTCATGATTTCCTGGAGATTCACAACACACAGGGGTTCATGTGAGACATGCATTGTATAGTTGACAGCCTTTCTTTTTTTGGATGGAGAAATAATTTCGTTGATGAATGAAATAGAGTAGAACTCCAAACACCCTAAAGTATAGGTGAACTGCAACAGTGTTCTCCAATTTGAAATCAAGATAAGCTGTAAGGGATTAAACAGAGTATCTTATAGATGGTGGTGCAAAAGGCCAAGTCCATGAACCAGGAGAGTTCCGAACGTGGACCGAGGACAAAAGATGAGAAAAATGCAATCATAATAGAACCACAACTAAGCTAAGAGGTCTTCCAGAAAGAAGTAGAGATCCCATTACCAAGACAATGCTGAGCACAACTAGCAGCCAGGTCAATAATCTGACAATGAATCTCCAAGGGGATTATAAAAAAACTGACTGAATAGGTCACGGTTTTTTTTAAAAAAAAAAAAGAAAAAAGAAAAAAACAACGGCTTTTATTGAGAAAAAAATGAAAGAATACAAGGGCATTAAAAAAAAAAGCTCACGAAACTCCTTATAGAAAGGGACTCCAGCTAAGTAAGATATTGCCTAGGGAATAATTACAAAAAGTCTTCAAAACCGAAGCCTAAAGAGAAACATGAAACCTCACTAAGGACCAAACCTCACTAGGATCTCTCTCCACTCCATGAAACACTATTGTTTCTCTCCCTCCCAAAGATCCCACAAAATCGGGTACACCCCTACAAACCAAAGAAAACAGCCTGTCTCTTTGAAAAGCGAATGGAGGAGGAACTCTCTGATCATCAAATGAACATCCCTCTGATGAGCAAGCGCAAAATCAAACTCCTAAAAAAATCATTTCACACAGATCTTTCATACTGACACTCCTAGAGAAGGTGATCCAGACTCTCCTCCACCTTCCGGCAAAGGATACAGCACCAAGGGCCCAATAACCAAGGCATCTTTCTCACGAACCTATCTATCATGTTCACGCACCCAAACAAAACTTGCCAAGAGAATAACTTTAGCTTTCTTTAGAATCATAATCCTCCATAAAAACATCAAAGACGGACTCATCAACCGGAGAGGGATCAAGTAAAAACTTAAAGAAAGACTTACACAAGAAGCCCTTCATAGGGGAACGGCTCCACACACGAACATTATTTCTCCCGATTCTAAAGTCATAACCCTCAATCAAGAAAAGAAGAGAGACCACTTCCATCGTTTCCCTATTGGACAAAGACCAATGAAAAGCAAAAGGAGAAAGAAATGAAATTCTTCAACCAAACCAAAAAATTCCGACACCCAAAAATTTATTAAGGAAGACAATATAACCAAGGAAACAAAAGAAGAGGGGTCTATCCCCCACCCAATGATCTTCCCAAAAATATGCTTCCTTACCGTCTCCCACCACACAGAAAACAAGATGAGAGAAAGAAGATAGGTAAGAAGAAATATCTCTCCACAGATTTCGGTCTTGGTAACCTCGTCCCATCATAGATGCATAGTACTTAGCATTAGTAAGCTTCCGCCATAAAGCACTATCTTTTGTATAAAACCTCCACATTGCTTTATCCAACAAAGCATAATCACGATGTTTAAAATTTCCGATGTCAAGACCTTCCATCAACTTACAAAGTTGAATAGTCTCCCAGTTCACATTATCCATACCGCCATCACCATGAGAACCTTCCCAGAAAAAATCCCTAATCAACTATCTAATATTTTTGTAATCTTTGTTGGAAAACGAAAATAAGATAAATAATAAGTTGGCACACTAATCAGAGTAGCACCCTTTATTCATAAGTGTATGGCTACCACCCTTTATGATAAAAGCATACTTCCAAGAATGAAGCTTGTGTTGAATGCCCCTCAATAAGAAGTTACTCAAAAAGAAAAAATTTTAGAATTACCTCCCAAGGAAAGACCTAGGTATGTCGATGGCTAGTGGCCCAATTTGCATTCAAACTTAGACAATATCTGTTTCATCTTGGAGTCGACAATATGAATCCCACTCAATTCACTCTTAGATAGATTGATTTTAAACCCAAACGCCCTCTCAAAAATATTAACAAACTTAGAAAGACGTACTACAGCAGTCCGATCAATAGTCGAAAACAAAAGGGTGTCATAAACAAATTAATGGTTCAAATAGAAAGAGGATATACCAATCGATGGGTCCCAATAGTCTCTAAATGGGCACTATGGGCCAAAAGGTGACTAAAGCAATCATAAACCAAAATAAATAATAAAGGTGAGAGGGATCACGGGTGCAAAATCCTTGATAGGGCATCTACATGATTCCATTTCTTCAATTTTGGGTCTGAATCTTTTTTATGAGATTGTAATGATTCGTTGAGAATAGAAACTGAGGAAAAGGAAGAAGATAAGTGGTGGTGGTAGTTCGAGTGGGTTTTTGGGTAAATGGAAAGAGAAGTACAGAGAAATCAAAGAGAATGCAGAAACATATCCTTATGTATGGGGCTCGTAAATTGTTGTGCATGGCGGATTCACTCTTTGGATTGGCTATAGATGGAGAAAGCTTCAAAAGATGGAGGACAAGGTACAAGTTTTACTGGAGAAGCTTCAACAGCTTTATGAAGCAGAACAATCCTCCACCAAACCATCAACAATTTTTTTTTCCTTTTAACCATTAACCATCAGTAGATTCACTTGAAAAAAAATCCATCTCCATTCAAGTAGCCAGATTTGAATACTTTCTTCTTGTTCCGAAGATATTGGTTAGATTTGATATCTCATTTTTTCTGCCGTTGGGTTTAGATTTTGTATTAATTAATAGGATCCCCTTTCCATCAAGGTAAAAAAAGGGTCACCTTGTCTAATTCCACGAGATGGAATGATCTTCCCTCAAGTTCTACCATTTATAATGATAGGGTAGTTGGCATTAGCTATAGAAACTATGACTCAAGACTGCCAAAGAGTATCGAAGCCCTAAGCCTAATGAACGACATCCAAAAGTCCTAATCAATGATATCAAAAGCCTTTCCTAGATCTAGTTTGAGAACCATTCCTTCCCTCCAGAGAAAGTCCAATCATCAATTAGTTCATTCGCTATTGAAGAGGCATCTAGAATTTGTCTATTGGCAACAAAAGCTAGTTGTTTTTTATGGTGGATGGAAGAATACACTTCAAACGATTATACAAAACATGAGAAATGATATTGTTGACAATCTTTCAATATTCATTTCCTTTCTATTGCAAAAAACTGACTATTATTTCACGAGGTGCAACCTTGAAATACTAGACACGAAACAGATTGAGATCAACAGATTGACCATGTATTTAAGAATATTATTGACATGTTGGGAAATGATCTTGAAAACATGGAGTTCAATCTACACTACATGTTCTTCAAGACAAGTGAAAGAGATACCGTGCAACTTCCTTGAATTGAAGTCATGTTCAACAGGATATTGCTACCATCAAGCACCCTGTGCCTTTGAGGCGTTAAGGCGTATGCCTTGTCTAGAATGCTGGTGGGCCATGGACCCACGTGGTCCATCATGCTGAGGCGAATTAACTTCAAGTGGTGCCAACAATCTGCATGTCTTCTAATTTCATTTGGTGGTGGGCAATCACTGTGGGTTCAAGAATACATATACAATGCATTGAAACTTCAAGCGTGCCAACAATCTGCATGTTTTCATTTCGTTTTACTTATTAACTTTCTATTATTATCTTTCTTTTCTTTTGTTTCTTGTTATTCTTCTTTCCGTTTTTTGTTTGTGTCTCTTTTTTAGTTCTCTTTTAATTTTTTTCTTTCTAGTTATTTGATAAACTTTCTTGGTTTCTTTTTCTGTTTTTTTCCAATGATATTGGATGAAGAGGAATGGGTAGATATTGAAAGTGACAAAAAAATGAAGATGAAACCATGAGATATGATGATGATGTTATGGAAGATTCCAGAAATGATCGTGATAATGATATTGGGGATGAGCTTTAGATTTCTAGTAATAAAATATTGGTGGACTATTGAGATTTTTTTTTTCATTATCTTGATTAATTTTTTACTATGTTGTGTACTTTTAAGGGATGTTATAATGTTCAAAATATATGAGATTTTATGTTTTATGATTAAAATATGTTTTATTAATTTCAAATGAGGCTTATGCTTCATATGGCCTCGAGGCTCATGCCTCGTCTCACTATGAATCAAGGCCGCCTTTAGCCTTTTCAAACATTGCTCCTACAATCAACAAGAACCATAATTGCATTGGAGGTGCCCAAACGGACTACTCCTTATCCAACGGCTTAAAGTGCTGCAACACTAGGTAGGGGAGAGACCTCTGGAGTGTTACTAAAAAAATTGACAAGGCACCTAAATTAAGCATTATCACTCTACAAACAAGACAGTGGTACCGTAAGCATGTTAACATAGAGAAAGGACAAGAAATCAGAGAACCAGGATAATAATAGGCAAGAGCTTCAAAAACAACTTTACTAGAACTAGGGAACTAGGCTCTTGGCAGTCATCAACAACTCAAATGAACAAGTACCATCTTAAAAGTCTAACCCAATAAATTTACTTTACCAATGCATGAAATTCCTAATATTTCAGAGGTTTGCTCTTGTTATATGGCAGCCTACAGTCATAGAATTGAACTAGAAAACTCAAGTTTTATCGAGAGAAACAAAGGAAAACATAAACACTCACTGCAAAGGCCAAATCAAAGGTGGCAGTTAAAGAAAATTCACAACAAAGAACTTCAACTTTTGGTCGGGGGGGTTAAACACAAACCAGCTCTTCAATATCAATTAAGAACCCAAAAAATAGCATACATCAAATCCTAAATTTCATCCCACCATCCATTTAATTGCACAAACATTCCTCTGTTTTTCCTTTCTAGACAAATAAACTAATGCAGAGAACCCCATTTTCAACCTGAACAACTACATCCATTGTGTCATGGATGCTCAACTTCAAACAACAAATAATCCAAAACTATTCCAAAAATGGCTGCAAACTCATTAAGAAAAAAAGCATACCCCAAAACATTGTTTCAGTCTTTTTCCCATACGACCATACGTACACAAAACACACCAGTTCAAGCTAGAAAGCAAGCTCTGTGCAAACAATTCCAGGGCAAGATCTCTATAAATGTCATAAATATGTGGGATAGATTTAACCAATTCAAGAAATCGTTTGCAACTCCATTGGTTTAGGCATCACCCTTCTTTTGTAAATTTCACATCAATGAAATTTGTTTTTTATCAAGTCAGTGTGTGTGTGTGTGAGGAATACCTGCACGTTGGTAAAGGGGAAATTCTGAGGCAAGCAGCTTATTTAACTATTTTGGGGTACACTTGGTTTGAAAGAAATTGGAGGATTCTTAAAAGGTCAAGGATTCTTGGGAGGAGGTGTGAGGATTGACTTATTTCAATACCTCTATCTAAGTGTCTCCCTCTATTTGCTTTGTAATTATTCTTTAGTCTTGGTTCTTAATAATTAGAACCTCTTTTGGTAGTCATGTTCCGTATGAAAGCCATTATAAATAAACATCGATAATCAATCCTCTTTTTTGTTATTCATGACAGGTCTTCTCTTTTTTGTTTTCTTAGCAGCATAAATGCAACTTGGAAATGTTAAATTTGTTGCATTCTTTAGGAAGCGATAGCTCGTAACTTCTCAAATATCAATGAAAAGTTCTTTTTTGATAAGAAACAATTTCATTGATTAAATGAAATCCCAAGATATCCATTGGTACATGAGGACCCCAATCATAGGGTGTACAAAAAAACCCTTTCAAAGGGAGTGCAAAACGTGTTTCCAGTTTGCAACAAGGAAAGAAAAATTGTAAATGTGTATAGCCTGTAAATCTTTGCACAAAAAAAAAGCATTATGTATGATGGTATCAATAAGGTTCTTTGCTGTCTTAGCCTTGTCTTGGAAGATTCTAGCATTTCTTTCGTCCCAAATCTTCCACATTACAGCACAAGTGATGCTTACCAGAGGTGTTCTTTGTCAGTTTTGAATGGAGTCCAGCCGATTAGTAGGTGAAACCAATTTTGCAAATCATTTGGAGGAACCACGGACTAGTTGAAAGCAGAAAAGACTTCCATCCATATCCCTCTAAAGAAGGGGCAATCAAAGAAGACATGTTGGGCATCCTCATTGTTCATTTGACAGAGGCAGCACCAAGAGGGAGATAGGTGGATCCAAGGGTATCATTTTTGTAATCTGTCCATAGTGTTTAGACAAGAGTTAGTGATTTCCCAAAGGAGGAATTTTACTCTCACTCTCTTTGGGCAGGGACAGTTCCAAAATTTCCTGAAAAGACCGGTCGATGGTGAGAGTGGGTTAGATATGAGGGAAGAGTATAGACTTTGTATCGAAACCAGTGTAGCCAAGCTTCCATATCCATTGGTCCTTTCTATTAGTAAGGTTTAGATTTGGGATAAGTTGAGTAAGAGCAGCCCATTCTTCAATCTCATCTTCTTTAAGATTTCTTCTAAAGTTTAAGGACCAAGAACAATTTGTAGTATTCCAAGCCTCCTTAACTGAAATATTTTTTGTGGTAGATAGCCGGAAGAGCCTAGGAAAGGTCTAATTGAGGGCTGAACCAACAAGCCAATAGTCTGTTCAGAACACAGTGGAGGAACCATCGCCAATCTCACACTGTATATTTCCACAGATAAGGTCCGTTTGTTGTAGGATGTATTTCCAAGGTTTTTGGTTGATATTCTTTCGTATTCTGCAGCCTTGAGATCAAAATGGTGTGATCCATATTTGGCTTTGATAAGCATCCTCCAAAGGGCCTCTTTTTCCATATGAAAACGCCAGATTCATTTGGCAAGGAGCGCTTTATTTTGTTGTTTTATATTAGTGATCCCCAATCCCCCTTCATCCAGTGATTTCTTCCGTTTGTCCCATTTTAATAAATGAGATAATTTGCTATCCCTGTGACCCAACCAAAGAAAGTTTCTAAAACATGTCAATGGCATCAATGATTTTCACACGGGCACGGTAGAGGGATGAGTAGTAGACAAATAGATTAGATAGGATTGCTTTCAGAAGGGTCAGTCTGCCTCATTTTGAAAGGAAATTGTGTTGCCAGGAATGAAGTCTCTTGTCAATTTTGTCTAAAATTGGCTGCCAAAAGGTAACTGTTGTTGGTTTTCCATAAAGGGGCAGACTTAAATATGTGGTAAGCCATATCCTAACCTTACAATCAAATCTATTGACAATAGAGACCACCCAATCATCCTCGCAATTGATGCCCAGAAATTCAGATTTTTGCCTATTGATGTTGAAACCGGAAGCATATTCAAAAAGAGTGATTAAATTGAAGAGGTTTTGGATCATCCTCTCATTATTGCTGGAGAAAAGTAGAGTGTCATCAGAAAAAAGGAGGTGATTGATGTTGTGAGGCGAGACTTTAAATATCAATGAAAAGTTAATATTTCTAAAGTTTGAAAGGCATATTTTCTAATAATCTTCATGTACATATAAAACCCACATAACATGAAGAAGATAAGTCATAATCTAAAGCAGGGATGGGAGGGGGTGATCGCTAATGAGAAACAAAATATTTGTATAATTTGGATAAATTTGCTTCGATGAAGGACAAGCATCAAAAGATTTAGCTTCCATCAATGCCGCGGGAAAACAAGCTTATTTCTCTTCTCTTCTCTTCTCTTCTCTTCTCTTCTCTTCCCTTCTCTTCAAATAACATGAATTATTTCCACATAAAAACAATCGATTTAAGAAAACAACAACAATAATAACATTAATTGGGAGACTCCAAACCCAAGCTCTAAATCAGTAATCAGGTAAAGTTAGAAAGAATAAGGAATTGTAAACGAGAATACAGAATCTGCAGAAATCAACTCAAACACGGGCGTAGAAGAAGTAAATTTCGAAAAGGGGATAAGCGAGAAATTAGTGGATACCTGCATCCATTTGGCGGTGTGCTGGCCGATTTGATTGGCAACAAGACTCAGATTTCTAGCCGAAGATGGGATTTTGGAGGAAGATTCAACAAGGGCTTTGAACAGACTCGACGCCATTGATCCACCGATCAAACGCACAACCTGAGATGGGAGAGAGCGAGAGGGAGAGCGCGAAGAAGAGCTACGGTCAGGTCAGGGGGAGCTGAAGTAAAAACTCTGGATGGAACTTTTTCCCCTCGCAAATAAATAAGGTTAAAATACTATAATTTAAAATTTGTTCCAATCCTGTATTTTTAATACGGCAATTACAACTTTAATAAACAATAAATTCAAAATTGAGTGCATATTTTGCTTTTTTGTAAACATGGTAAAAAACTTCCTCTTCAAAATTTGATTGCTATCTAATTTATATGTGATTGTTATGTGATTATCACACTTGCAACTATAAAAAGGATGAAGTCATGGATTTGTTTTCTTAAAATGTATTTGTTATACAATGCAATTTTCCTTTTTAATAAATATTAAATTTAAGCTAATTTTCAAGATATTTATAAATAATAGCAAAATTTTACTGTCATTACGAATAGACAATGAAATATGACAAATAGTCAATTTTACTATATTTATAAATATTTTTGTTTATTTTCCTATATTTGAAAATAGTCTAAAGAAAAATGTGTTTCTAACCTTTTTAGTAAAAAGGTTAATAAATAAAATTTTTTTATTTAAAAAAATATATATATATCTATTAACATTTTCACTAAAATTTTTGAAATTTAAGATTTATCGAGAGTACAATCCCTAGAGTTAGACATTTGAAAGTATTGAGATTAAAATTAAACATATTCAAAACACGTGACCAAAATAGAATGTGAACCAATAAATAATGAGAGTGATAATAAGGTATAAATACTCTTGTTTTTACTATTTTTCACTTTAGTTCATTTTGGTTTTTTTACTTCTAATTTTTTATTTTAGTTATATATTTTTTACTTTTGATTCATTTTGGTCTCTATTCTTACAAAATGTTCATTTTAGTTCCTATAATTTAAGAACTCAATCACTTTTGTCTCTACAAAATTGAATGTACAAAAACTAAATTAAAAATTTGAAAGTATAAGAACTAAAATGAATTAAAGCTAAAAATACATCGGTCAAGATAGTACTTAAATCTAATACTAATATTAAAGTTAAATTTTAGAGATTAAACAATATTTTGGGGTTTTTTCCTTTCCCCGAGATTGATATTAGAGTTGTAAAACAACCATTACATCTAAACGACATGAGTACAACTCAAATAACTATCGCCAATGTATTTACTAACTAAAAATCTATGAAGCACAGATACAGACACAGATACGGGTACACGATACAGATACGATCGGATACGGCGATTCGTCAATTTCTAAAAAATTAAGATACAGATACGTTTAAGAATACATCATTTTTGTATATATGTTTTAAATATATATATTTCTAAAAAATGAGGATATTTATATGTTGAAGATACATTTTTTTTTATTTAAGAAAATATAGAATATAAATAAATTTAGCATACAAGTTAATAACAATAGTACAAAATAGAATACAAACACTAAAATACAATACAAAAAAAGCAACATCTAAGATGTTGAAGTATAATAGTTAATAAAATGCAATAGAAAAGTGACTCATATTACAAAGAAGAAGAAGAAGATTAGAGGGAGAAGTATGAAGATAAACGAATAACTTCTTATTGAATTGTTAAGACATCCAAATGGTTTATATTTTGGTGGACTTTGTAAGGACTCAAATGTGAATATGGAGATTATAGGATTCTAGTCTAGGGTTTGATCCGTTATTTATTATTTTTTTCTTTTAGTTTTGAACTCAAGTAATGAGCTTTTGTAATAAGTTGCCTAATTTTAGATTGGGAAAGATTAGATGAATTACTTGTCTTTTTTATTTAAAAAAAAATACGCATAGAAATAGATACGTCAAATCGCATGTCAAATACGTATCTAGAAAGTATCTGAAAATATAGATATGTCAAATCGCGTGTCAGATACGTATCTGGGAAGTATCTGGAAGTATCGGTATCCGATACGTGTTTATACTTATTCTTTGCCTCATATGAAGTATATGTACTTCATAGCTAAAAATAAAACCACAAATAAAAAGGTTTAAATTTTATCCTTTAATTTAGACCATATATTTAAAATAGGTTAAAAGATTTTCGTAGGATCTTTGTAATTTCATTAAATTAACAATTTAATGTTAATTTAATCTTTAAACTTCACTTTGCAATAATTTGATCTAAATATTTTCAAATACACTTTTGCTTTAGCTGATAACAAATTAGTATTTAAACTTTATACCAATTTAGTCCCTATGCAAATATCACTAAGTTTTGAAGGGGTTTCCGACATATATAGATTAATAAAATGATTAGGACAAAATGTACCCGTTCATAAACTGCAAAGACCTAATCATAACATAACAAAAAAACTGGCACTTCTATTTGATTGTTGGAAGTTTGCTCATGGCTCGTAAATTTGAAACTTAACTGTATGAACTTTAATTTTGACAAGTTGTTCCATTAAAAATGAAGGGGTACAATGATAATTTGCAGAGCATTTCAAATTTGAATAACTTTAGTTTAGAAACAAACTTAAAAGATAGATGAAAAGATGATACAATTACAAACTAGATCAACTAGCAACATGAGGATTACACTCTAGTTGCTAATATATTTCCCATTTCCCCTTGACAGCTTCCAGTACAACGAATATTCTATTCACAAGTTCATCCAACTTCCTCAGAACAGTATCTAGATTGGCAAGAAGATGTCATCTTCATCCAATCAATGTCACTTTTCAGCCCTGACTGTCATATCGGTATAGCGTAAATAACCAAATAAGCAATCCAGGACAATAAAATTCCTCAATACCGTGTCATCTCAGCAAGATCGAAAAGAGAGATCAGAACAGCAGTTAAATCAGTTGATGTGATCTTTCGATCCCATTTATTGTCCTCAATTTCCTTACAGTAACCAGGGATGTTTCTGCAACCATTCCAAGACGTTTGATGAACACATTGGTCCAAGAGACATATATTATAGCTCCATGTATAATATTCACATATCCAGTACATTCTCTTGTATGTGCATCTTCTTAACTCCCTTTGCTTCTCAGTCAAATGACATTTCCGCAGGTAATGTTTCTGTGAATCGAATCACTGAATATGCTGAGGCTCAAGCAGACTCTACCTTCGATCCGACTTGAAGGTCTTTCAAGAAGGAAATACCCAAAGTTTTCATGGAATCCAAAATATTCAATGCTTCATCCTCCTTTCCTTCAACCTTGTAAAAATGCACAGCAGCACTCATTATAAACCTGTCTCCTGCATATTTGCATGTAGATTCAAAGAACTTGATGCCTTCTTTGACATATCCATAGTCCAGGTAACCTCTCATCAACGTCCGATTGCATGTAACATCGGGATATAGACCAGCTGTTTGAAGTTCATCATAGACTCTTTCTGCTTTCCTTATCATCCCTGCCTTTGCCAAAGCTGAGAGCAACAGGTCGTAATGTGCACAAGACGTGGGGATGCCTTTTTCCTGCATAGAGTTAATGATTTTCTCCGCTTCTGAATATTTGCAACTCTGTGTGTAAGCTCGAATGAGCGAGAAGTAGGTAAAAGAATCGGGTGAGAAACCGTCTTGCTCTATTGCTTTGAAAACCTTCTCTGTTTCTTCATGAAGTCCCGCATTAGCATATACATTGACCATAATATTGTAGCTGACCTGCATTTTTTAGTAAAAAGTCAGCACGATTTGTAGACCAATTCACATAAACATATTAAGATACCAAAGCAAAGATTAGTCTCTTGTCTCTCTCTCTCTTTCTCACATGTTACATCCATTAACTTAATAGAATGATGTCAAAGAAAAGTCTCTTAGAACATTGTTAGAAGTTCAAAGATATCAAAATCATTTTATCATCACAATTCCTCAATTAGAAAGTAAAACAAATAAATAACCAAGTTGCAATTCTAAAGTGCAGTAGAGCCATTCTAACACCTGACCCGACCCTACCCATGTACAACCCTTACTCTAGTTCTACCGACAGAGCGAAGGTTTCTATTATCTTTTAAATCACCGCTGCACCCAAAAGTTCAAATGGAAAGGCTAAGGTATATTTAATCAATAATACAGATGATCAACACCATACAGATCCAAGGGAAATTATGACTTATGAAAGTACCATCCCAGGTTTAATCCCTTCTTCCAGCATTTCTTTGAACAGCAAGCTTGCTTCATGCGTCTTACCTACAAATTGCAACAGTTAATTATTAATTCGCCAGAATTTCATTGCCTTTGTTAAAATATTTTACATTATTAACAGACTGCTTAGACATATTGGTGGAACACCAAAAAGGATCATGAGCCATAGTACAATTGAGTTCAATGCTATGTAAATGATTTACAGGGTTATTTGATTGAATCTAGAAGAATAATACCAGCCTTCCCGTAGCAGTTAATCAGGTTTGTATATGCCTTTTCATCGGGAGAGAGTCCTGAGCTGCGAGCTGCATTAAACATTTCCACAGCCTTATCGAGCTTCCGACCTCGTCCATAGACACTGAATCCACAGAAAGCCAAAATCAACATCAATATCTTTTCCTAACAGGTGTGGCAGCCTCAATAGCTGTTTAGCAATCAGTTTCAATGAATCTGGAGTCATTTCAACTCATACCTAATCATGGTGTTATATGTCTGAATTGATGGTACAACGCCAAGGGCAATCATATGCTCATATATTCTGGATGCAAAATGCAGTTTCCCTGCAAATTAGAACATGTTATAATCATGGTGAATGTTTTTCAAAAAGTATTCATCACTCATAATTAATTAATATGTTTGAACTGAACCAACCTGCCTCCAGCATTGCCTTGATAAATGTATTGAATGCCACCGTATCAAGCTCCAAGCCACAATTAAGACTCGCACGTATCACATTCTCTGCCACTCGATGTTTTCCTGGAAATAATCCAATACTACCTCAATAGTAGAAGCAAATGCGAATGCATAAGAAAGTCTAAAATGCTATCAGAGATAGACCATTGTGTTTAATTGGTTAGATTATCCGATAACTCTCACAAAATTTAAATTTAATGACCGCTTGAAGGGATGGGTTGGCTCGGGGAATCTATTCCACCAAGCCAGTCATCATTAAGCAGAGCACCCAGCTCTATCCTCTGATAGTTATAAGCTACAAAAATTTCTAAGATTTCCACAGGACACTTCGACTTGGTCATTGGATAATGTAACTTTTTCATTCCATCAATGAAAGGTTTTGTTAAAATATAATTATAAATAAATAAATAAGAACTCTATAGATATACTAGATACCATGTCAGCACAAAGTGTGCTCTTCAGAAACTTTGTTCTCAAATTAAGATAGCTTCTGTCTGAGTGGGGAAAGAAAGATGTGTCTAAAACTTCCCATGAAAACATTTAAAGCCAAAGCCTAAACTAGCACAGATTAATGTCTCCGTCGATTCCATAACCAGTCATTTGTTCTTTTTAGCCTTTAAGTTATTTAAGAAAATGGTTTGAGCTGCAACAGCAAAAGAAGACTAATCAAATAAGAGTAAAGAAAAGCAGAAAACGAGTAATGCTGGTCACTTATATGACTCCACAACATACCACCAACAGTCAAAGTATTCACTATTCTGCTGACAGCAACAGCACCAAGATCATATCCTTTTTCAATTAGTTCTTTGTATAGTGTGAATGCTTCTTCAGCTTTATCACATTTGATATAGGCATCAATCATGGAACCAAAAATCAATGTCGATGTGCAAGAATCTGCAACTGCTGCCAAAATTTCTGCTGCTTGATTTATTTTCTTCTCTTTCCCATACAAACTGATTAAGGAAGCTATAGTAGCATCATCTAGTCGGCAGTCAAGCTTGAGTAATTCTTTTGTAAGCATTCCTGCTTTTAATGAATCACCTGTAGAGTAAAGAAATTAATCGAGCTTGCCTTAAACTGAAAGCATACATATATAAATCCATAAAAAGATATTATCATACTTCAAAATATGAGTGTGTGAGTGCACACGCCAATGTACAAAAGATACGAGTTATTTTCTTGCCTTCTCTAATCAAATTAGCTACGAGTTGACTCACAACGGTCACGCCACCTTTCCCAAGTATAAATTTCAGGATCTTACTCCTTTTACCAGCATCACCGTTTGCCAAATACAGCCGAAGTATCATATCGAGAGCCATATGATCAGGTTGGTCATAACTGACAATTGTGTTTTCATTTATCTCACCTCCATCAAGTTTAAACATAAATGAAAATGTCTCCATAAATTTATTATCAACAAATAATTCATCCTTCTTCATAAGTTCGATTAAAATCTCAGCATCTTTTGACAACCCCTCCTTGCAATAGACTCTCATAACCAATTTATAAAGTTCCTCATCAAAAACTACCCCATCCTTTCTTATATGGGCTATAAAATCTTTAGCCTTGTTCACTAAATCTAGTTTTAAATACAAATTCAGAATATAAATACAAGAACGAGCATCAGGAAGTCCAGTTTTGGATAAAGCTTGAAATGTGGATTCTGCAGACCTTATATCTTCTTTCATTACATAACATTGCAACGATACTATATAAGCAAATCTTGACAACCAAATGTTTCTAGATTTCATCAACTCAATTATGTCTAAAGCTTTCTCAAAGTTCCTTGAACTGAGATGGACTTGAGCCATTGCCAAATAGCTTTTCTCATCTGTAAGTAAACCTAACTGCTCCATTTCTTCAAATGTTTTATGGGCATCCTCATATAGACCCAATTTTCCATATATTCTAATAAGTAATCCATATATGACTTCATCAACCACAACTTTTTTGCTTTCCATCTCTGAAAACAGAGAAAGGGCCTTAGAAAAATCTCCATTCTTGTAAAACAATGTCAGAAGGGAAGAACAAGTATAGTTACTTGGAACAATATCCTTATCTCTCATGTCCTTGTAGAGTCTCAAAACTTCATCTGAGTTCCCTCTTTTAATGCTTAAACTAATAAGTAGGTTATAAGTCACCTCTTCAGGAACAAACCCACAGTTCTTCATCTCATTGAAAACTTTGAAAGCCTCCTCACTATGGCCTTCCTTAACAAGTGAGTTGATAACTACTGTATAGGTAAAATCATTGAATGTCACTCCTATCTCTACCATCTGCATCCATAATTCTTTGACCTTAGCATGGAGTCCCTTCTTCTGCAAAGAGGACAGCATAAAATTGAAAACAGCAATAGAATGTATAATTCCCCTGTCCTTAACAGCAGAATAGAAAGACAACATAGCCTTATGATGTCCCCATCTGGCATATGTACATAACATCGTTCCACAAGCAACTTCATCTGGTTCTAATCCAACTTCAAGCATCTCCAAGAAAGTTTCTTCAGCCAGCTTTATTTTTCCAACTTGCCCATATGTGCGCAAAACAATTGTGTAGACAATGACACTTGGGCGATAACTCAACTGTCCAAACAGAAGCCTACTATTATAACATAGTCAATTGAATGGTTCATATCAAAACTATCATATACAGTCATCATTCCAACAGGAAACTACAAGGGACCCAGCAGGATTTGATTTTCATTAAATATCCAACAAAAAGCTATCAGTTCAGGTTGCCTGAAGATCAGTTTGTTCATCATCATGTATGAAATACAGTACAAGTAAAAAATAATCAAGTTTAATTACTCTTACGCAAGCTGAATCTAGGAAAAAACAAGACGTTTCATAATATGAAAAACAAAACCCCACCAACAATATCCAGAAATTCTATGAAAACAGCAACATTCCAAACAAAACTCAATAGAAAAGATACAATTCCATATAACCCACCTGCAATTTCATCCAATCAAACACATCTCTGACCTGCCTCCACCCCTTCTGTTCCTTAAGAACAATACACATCTCCCTGAAGGTCAATTTGCCAACAAAAGAAGCCATCTCCATCCTCATATCGTATTCTCCCTTGGTTTTCTGAGACAAACTCCGCACGTGCCTAATCGCCGCCACCACATGCTTTCCATAGAGGTGGCCATTTCTATCGTCCTCAAGGTACTGCACCATCTGCTCCGGAGTTCTCTTGATCCATTTGGGCGTTTGAGCTCTTGGGCCCTGATTTCGACGCAGTACACTGAGGTACTGAGCTTTGGCCTTGATGATTCGGCGGGCGTTGTCGTCGGAGAGCGGCTTTTTGGCGTTTTTGGACCTGGGTTTTGGTCTTGCGGGATTGCCATCGCTGAGAGACCAAGGATCGGGCGTTACCGATGAGCGGATGATGAAAATTTGGGCATTTTTGGACTTTAACGAGTAGCGGGTGCTGCGATTGGAAGGGGAAGGGAGGTGGATTGGACTGAGGAATGAAGTCTTGAGGGACTCCATAAGAAGATTTCTAAAGAAACTTACCGCGAAATTGGTTGCTCGGTCTCCGACATCTGTAGAGCCTTACTGGATAAGTGAGGACAGAAGAATTGGTTTAAAATTTTCTATTACGGTTTCTATTACGGTCATGATGTGGATCCAAATTTCGATATTCGATCAAATTTCGATTTTGATAAATATTTTAAGAAAATTTATAAAAACAAACCATTTAAAAAAAAAAAAATTAGTAAAAAAAAACAGCTTATGACTTTTAAACAAGTTTATATTATATTTATATTAATGAAAAATTTTGTTATTTAATTATTATGTTTTATGAGTTTTTCTACAATATAATGAAAATATCATTCCTTCTTTATATCAATATCAAACCCATGGAAACGTAGAAATATCGATGGAAATATTGACATGTAGATAGAAATTTAATACTATAGATGTAACATTATTTTTTAAATGGTATAATATTATATTTATCTTCTTTTGAGGTTTTGGGTTGATTTATCGTTTAAGATGGCATGTGGTCCACAAAGTTTTGTGTTCAAATCCTTCTAATGTTATTTCCTCTCCAATTAATTGATTTCCACATGTTTAATCAATTGCATATTTAACAATTTTCTTAAATTACAAATTTAATGAGTTTGTATCTAAAATAAGTTGATGAGTTTGTGTATATTTGAATATTCTTTTGAAAAAATACTTATTTGTTGTTGGGATTGTCCTAGAACTCGCAGTTTGTAAATTTTATGTTAAACATTTTATTATCAATGAAATATTATTGAGTATATTATTTAATAAAGTTGTTGATTTTGCATTCTATTATGAAAATCCAATAAACATATCCATGACTATCATATGAATACTTTAACTTTATGTGGTGACATAAACAGGATCAAGTTAAAAAGTATATAGCCTAAATGGTCTATAAGTATAGGGATGAAATTGGGTATCTCATCCTGGTAACACTATTGGATGCTCCCATTTTGTATAGGTAATACAGATGACGTGATCCACAGATATGTAGAGACATATGAGTGGGGGCATCCTATGCAACGAGTTTGCATATAGACTGGACCACGAAATAACCAGTTTTCTTTATAACGACCATTTACTGTTAAAACTGACTATTTTATACTTAAGTAACCTAGGATAACTCGATCTTAATCCTAAACTAGCTATGAACTCCTGTTTATTCGGGATTATCCTTTGATCTGCATGGGTGAGAGTAGTCCAACAACACTACTCAATAAATCTTTCATTTTGGGATAAGACCGGATGGATAGATGGGAACATAACCCTGCAAGATGGAATTAACTCCTACCCATTTTAGGGTTAGCATAGGTTGTTCTCTTAAATGCTGATTCCAGGTTTTGAACAATCGAGGCCCCACCTTCTTGTGGTAGAGAAGGACATGATTCACAAGTAATATTATGAATCAAATTATTCATTGAGGATCAGTGAGAACTTAAGGAACAAGATGTATTTACAGGGATAAAATGATAACTTTGACCCAGTTGTAATTACGAACAACATGTGAAGGATTGACTTACTGATTATGATTTATATGGACAAAAATATATCTACAGTGAAGAGAGTGTAACTATCGAGCTATAGTGGTGTGTCTTGATAGTTAACGAATAGTAATTAATTCGATTAAAGAGTTTTAATGAATTAATTATAGATCGTTGGAGCTCATGATCTGTAGGTCAATTAGGTCCCTCTACTAACTCATTAAATTGGAATAACAAATTAAGTATTGATGTATGAAATTAGGGTTATGATTTTGAAATGTTCAAATTCAAAAGTGTTTTCGATTGATTGTATATGATACAATTATAAACATTTAATTTAATTGAAATTAAACCAAATTGAAAAATCAATTAATATTTAAATTATGAATTAAATATAAAATTGATTTATTGGTGATATTGATATTTTATTGATTTAAGATTTAGATATTAAATTAATATTATTTTAATTAAAAATAAATTAAAATTAGTTTTATTTAAGTAATTATTTTGAATTAATTTTATAAAACTAAATTAAAAAAATTGAAAATGATTTTTGAAATCATTTTAAGTCAGTGGATTTTTCCAATTTTTTGAGGGGCCATGATCCTTGACAAAAATCACACCTACAATCAAGAAAATCATTCCAACACTTCAAGAACGAAAATTCTTTGAAAGTTAGGCTTAGATTGGTTTCTAGTAATGAGTTAGAGTTATGAGACGATGTTATGTTTGAGAGAGATTGAATCGAGCTAGAAAAAGCACCATTTGAATGTATGAATTACCAAGAGGGTCATGGATAACTGTTATCCAGATTTTAATTTGTTAGTTTTCATTCTTTCCTATCGTCTTTTTTCAACTAAATTCATTTATTTTATAATTATGGATTCTATTTTAATGATGTATTGATTTATTTCATTCATGATGAGCTGAACTTTTCCTAAGGATTTTGATGTAGTGGATGCACCAACGAATGAGCTAGCTTAATTAGCAAATTGAGTTTGTATTATCACCCATTTGACTTTGTGTTATTTTCTTTATTAAATCCATTGTTTTTGTTAATTTAAACAATTCTCTTGAGTTAACATACAAGTTGAGTCTTAATGCAAAGAAAGTTAGTACAATATCATAGATTTTATGAGGAAATATGCGACTAAGAGCCTAAACATAGGATGCCATGTCATGTGACCTTAGAATAGGGGTACTCCGTTGGTTGGTGTCGATTTTGGGAGAAAACCGGCACTGAAAATCGAAAAAAAAGAGTGAAATTCGCCCGACCATCGGTCGGGTCGGTTAGTTGATATGGTCGATTTGTTTTTTTTTTTTTTTTAGAGGAGCCAAGGTGAATGAAAAGGAAAAATGAATTGATAACAGCACATGCTGCTCGTGTACGCATCCCCCAAACCCTGTGTGCCCACACTTGATGCATCACGCGTACAAGAGGGTGCTCATTAGTGCTCGTTTGTGCACCACCTAGACCTCATGTGCTCTCGCTCGATGCCACACGCGCACATGGAGGTGTCCATCTCTATACGCCTGTGTGTCCTACGTGCTGCCCAGCTCGACACTGCCTTACGTTTGGACGCACTAGCAGTCTTAGCAGTGCATGCCTATGCATGAGCCCGTCTGCCTATCGTGTTCTACGTACCTAGTTTGTCCTAATTGCACGCTCGACCCACCAAATGCTACCCATTGAGTGTCAACACACATAGTTTTGCATAATTTGGATAAGTGAAGTTTAGGGGCAGAAAGATAATTTAAGGATATTCTAGCCCTAGATAAAATAAATTTAGATTCCAATCTAATTTTTGAAATAATTTAGGATCGATTGAAGGTTGGAGAATGATAGAGCCCAAAACTTACGTCGTTAATAAGCTTCAAACTTGACCAAAAGAAAATTTGTAAATATTGAACTACTTCTATCACTACAAAGATGTAGCAATAGTGGTAAGTCTGAGTCAATCCACAGGAAAGTGCGATTTGTTAGGTTAAGTTAATTTTATAACTAGAGTGATAAATGAGGGGTTTTGTGTGGAAGAGATATATGCGTGAAATTAAAATAAAAAGATAAATGTAATCTAGAATAGGAGTCTATCTAATTTCTAGAGCAAGAGAGAGTTTCCTATGCAATTTCTTTCATTGGGCATCAATTAATTACATTGAATCTGTCAACCCCTCAATCTACTAGAAAATCTAATAGCCCAATTGGCCAAACTCGATATACAACCAAATTAGCCGTAATTCAATTTACAACTCTTCCTTCTTAGCAACATACAAGTTAAAATTGAAATGCATTATGAAAGGGTTCAATTGTTGAGACATACCACAAGCTGAAAAAACCATATCTTATCATGATTTATTTGGAAAGGAATATATTAGGGCATACATGCATTTGGTCAGAAAAAGTCTAGACTTTATACATGCGATCCTAATATGCGCAACTAAATCAATCAATATAGGCTATGACGATTTTGTTGGGATTGGTGTCTTAATTCTCCCGGAGTCTCGTAGTTTGTAATCTATACACATTGTTATGAATAAAATAAGAGTTATTTTATTTGGGATTTACTCATATCCAATAAACAAAGCTCCATGGTTATTATATGTAAATTAAGCATGTATATGAGATATACAAGTGGATCATGCCTTAAGTGATAACTTAAATAGGTCTGTAGTATAAAGATTAAGGAGAGATACCTGATCCTGGTGACACTATAGATACGACCCACTTTGTAGAGGTTTGCAAGTGTTGTGAACTACTACAGATGATAAATCCTGACCATTCATGTGAAGATATGCAAGCAGGGGTGTCTTATACAAAGAGTTTGTATAAGACCGAACCACGAGATGACTAGTCTCTGTATTTAACGCCATTGATACTTGTGACTTACATTTCACCTAAATGACCATAGGTGACATGACCTCAATCCTGAGTGTTTTGGGAACTCCTGCCTTTGAGGGCGATCCTTTGATTAGTATGGGTGAGAGTGGCCAAATTGCCAACTTAACACGCCTACCTTTTTGAGGATTTGTCTGATTTGAGAGTTAGGAACTCAGTTACACAAGATGAAATTCACTCCTTCCCCAAAGCAGGGGTAAGTAGATAGATTGCTCTCTTAAGGGTTGATTCCGGGTCTTGAACATAGTGGCCACAACTTCTCTTTGGAAGAGAGGACTCAGTCATAGTAGAACTATGACTTATGTTCATTAGAGGGATCAGTGGTACTTAAGGAGTTAGATGTAACTACAGGGGCATAACACAGTTATCGCATTGTTGATTGGTTGATATGGACTCATAATATATCTGTGATAAGGAGAGTTCAGCTATTGGTCTTTAATGAAGTGCTTAGTAGTTAACGGATGGTGGATCCCATGACTAAAGAATTTAGTCAGTTATTCACGTATTGTTGGAGCTTCAAGCTACAGGTCCATAAGGTTCCCTTGGTAGCTCAATGAATTCAAGTTGAGAATCAGTTCTTGGTGTTGATTTGAAATGTTCAAATTGACAAGAGGAAGTTCGATTATATATGATATGATCGGTGGGATGTATGAGATACATCAAGCGGCGGATTAATGTAAATGAGATTTACATTAAGTACCATGAAATAGAAAAAGAACTATGGTTTATATATTTCATGAGATGAAATATTAAAACTATAGGTTATAAATATAATATGGTAAGTTGGTTATCGTATAATAATAATAATTATTGGATAATTATCTCTTTTTCTCCAATAACCAATTAAGTAGGAGGTTATTGGTGGTTTCATGGTAACCGTGAGATAAAAGAAAAAATATTTTCCTAAATTTAGTAGTTGATATGAGAGTTTTTATTATGGAAAAAGACTCATGGTTTTACTGTCAAGTGAATAGGATTCACTAAACGATAGCTGAAGAGAGACCAACTGGCCATTAGCTATACGATCGAGGATCTTTTGTTATATGATCGCAAAGATTTTTCTAAACGATTGGGCATAATCTATACGATAGACCTTTGTCATCTCCCACTTGCTCAATTATTTATACGATTGTTATTCCTCCGGTCTCTACTCTAACCAAGTCCATACGGAGCCCACACTTATGGATTCTCACATCGAGAATACCAAGGTAACCATTATAGTGGTGTCTTACTCAACTTGACTAAGTCGAGGCTTTGGAGGTCATTCGTTGAGTTCATGGTGTTTGTGTGGTGCTTGCTGATTGATCGTGCTGTGTTGCAGTCGCTGTGTTTGAGCGTTCGTGTGTTTCAGTCTTAGAGATTGAACGAGCGTTCGTGATCGAGGGTGTTTGAAGATGAGTCTTCAAAGGTATGTTTATTCTTTCCCTCGATCTTTGTGAAGCATGTTGTAATTTCGTTTTGTGCATGACCGGTTAGTTTCCGTTTCTTGATTCTAATTATATATGTTCAAATATGAATGGAATTTAGAACGATCATTCCGCTGCTCATGGAAATCCTCATGTCCGATTTCCTTCAATTTGTATTAGAACCAGGTTGTTTTGATATTCCAAATTACAATTCTGTTTTGAACTTCTTTTAAGTTGTGGTGGATTTTCTGCATTGCATTTAATTGTTAAATGCATTTGTGGTTGATGTTGATGAATGTTTACGGGTTTAATTGTCTTTGTTTTAAATCTTTCTTTTAAATTACAAAGTGTTAATTTGTAAGGTTCCCTGTGTTTTTGGGCATAATTAACAAGCAATCGAGTATGTAATTCAAAGTGTTTGAGTTTTTCGAGTCATGCGTGATGAAGTTTCAAAGTATGGAGATGTGGTTCTCAGCGAAGAAGAAGTCCAAGAGTTAGTTGTGTTGTGTAGCCTCAGGTAAACGATCGTGTATATTTTTATGCGATCATGTAGTATTTACTAAACGATCGTTTAACTAATGCTAAACGATGGGGTAAAGTGTTTGCTCCGTCGCGTAACGTTGGTTGCTCGATCACATAGATGTTGGAGGTAAACGATCGAGTGGAGCATTTGATGCTCATCATTTAATAAAAGGCGCACACACTAAACCATCGTGTAGTTAGCATGCTCATCGCATAGTTACTAATTACACGATCACACGGTATACAATACTTAGGCACTCACTCAGCAATCGTTTAGACGATTGTGCTTCACCGCATCATTGTCGTTTAGATGATCGTTTAGAGATTGTGTTATGCAAAGCGCATTGCACAATCGCGTACCTCATGCTTCATCACATAGTAAAAGGTACACGATCGTTTAGTTCTGGAAGTGCTGGTAAACGATTGAGTAAAGCGTTTACTCTTTTGTGTAGACGATCGCTTGGGTTTTGGTACATGATCATTGGAGACGCGGACTTCGACCTGATGCTTTAAGACTTGGTTCGCTTGTTTGAACCGGAGACTCTTTGTTTTTGTAATAGTTAGCTTTTAGTTTTAAGGATTTTGAGGCTAATTATCCCGGTTCATCAACTTTTGTTTAACATACATGAGATGTATGTGGTTTATATGGCATAGTGTATGACATATAGTTTTGAAACCCACCTTAGGTTGTGCAATTATTCATGCATCATGTATTATAAGTGTTA
Source organism: Benincasa hispida (assembly GCF_009727055.1). Taxonomy (NCBI): domain Eukaryota; kingdom Viridiplantae; phylum Streptophyta; class Magnoliopsida; order Cucurbitales; family Cucurbitaceae; genus Benincasa; species Benincasa hispida. The sequence goes on along the minus strand of NC_052358.1, from coordinate 38,495,148 downwards.
TAATATGGCATGATAAAATTACAAGAGAGCATGTGCATGCATCATGAAATATAAGAGTATATTTATGCATGCAGTAAGCATATTCATGCATCATCTTTATATTATAAGCGTTATAGTATAAGGGTAAATGGATGCATGTTTCGCTTGGTTCATTGTTGTTTTATATAAGTGTTATATAAAAAGTAGCAATGAATGAACAATACATGAAGCATGACACTTAGGTTGTTTATAAGTGTTATGAATGCCTTTCATGTGTTTGCTTTGTGTTGTGAATGTTTTTGGTTGTTTCTGTTATAAGTGTTATAATAGAAACTAGAACTAAAATCGATAAGAAAGAGTTGCATGCGGACTTAGGGTGAACTTATGTTTTAAAAGGGTTTTAAAATTGGATTGAGATAGACCTAAGTTCAAAGTTCTAATGGGATTAGCAACCTAGTTTAATCTTTTTAAATTGGTTTAATAGGATTAAATTGATTGGCATAAAAGATTGAAATTGTATTAAATCTATCTATAAGGGACCTTTTGTCTAGGCTGGGGTACTTAAGCTGACAGAAATAGAACACCCCTACGTAAGAACCTACCTGGAAAGGTGAATTAGATAGATTTTCTGCAAGTATGCGACAGTTGGTCAAAGATTCTGTTAAAGAGTTTAATGGATGATGATCAAAAGTTGTTTCAACTATCCAAGGTAAATGTTACTCTTGGGCAAACCTAAAAAGTCACTTAGTTAAAATTCTTAGTCGTGTTTTTTCTAAGTAAACTAAACCCTAGGTCAAAAAATACTCAGTGGGAAGAGGAGATGTATCTGATATGTCAATGATTCCACTCATGTTTCTCCCTGAATGTTCACGTCATGAGATTCATGCTTGGCCTTATGGTGCCCTGGGAGCGTCCCCCTTCGGATGGTGTTTGCATGAGTCAATATCAAGGTGGACGGAGAGAGTGTTTATAGTAAATGGGTGAAGGATGTGTGTGTTAGATTTTATGTCCTAAAACTCGTAGTTTGTAATATCATATTCTTGTTCAATAAAGCTATTATTGAAAATCTTTTAGTAAATTTAAATTCTATATTCATGAATCCAATAAACTAAGGATTCGAGGCTATTAAGTTTAAGTTTGAACTTTATGTAGTGACATAAATGTGGATCAAGTTCAAATATATAGCCAAATTGGTCTATAGTATATGAATAAGGTTGGGCGCCTTATTCTGGGGACACTATGGATGCGACCCATTTTATAGTTAGTACAAACGATGTGATCCTAAACCGTTCATGTGGTGATATAAAAATGGGGGCATCCTACGTAAAGAGTTTACATAAGACTGAACCATGAAATAGTCACTTTTTACGTTCTAAATGCCGTTTAATGTATAAAACTGACTATTTCGTTAATTGATGACCTAGGTAACTTAAATCTTAATCCTGAGCTAACTATGAATTCCTGTTCACTCGGAATTATCCTTAGATCTGCATAGTTGAGGGCAACTCATTATCGCTGGCCCAATAAGCCTCCCATTTCAGGGGTAAGATCAGGTGGATAGCTGGGAACATAGAGTGCAAACGAAATTCACTCCTACCCGTATAGGGATGGTAGATAGGTTGTTCCCTTTAGTACTGAATCCAGGTCTTGAACAAGGGGCCCTACCCTTTCCTTGGCTCGAGAGGGGGTTCGGTTTATAGGTTAGACCTTAAACCAATTGTTCATTAGAGGATCAATGAACTTAAGGAATAAAAATGTAGTCTCGGGGTAAAATGGTTTTTATGACCCAGCTGAGATTACGAAACAACCTGTGAAGGATTAACTTACTAATCAGGTTATATCATATGGACACAAATTATATCTATAGTGAAGGGAGTGTAACTACGGGACTATAGTAAATGACCTGTGAGTTAACGAATGTTGATTAGCTCCGTTTAAAGAGTTTAGTCAGCTAATCTCAGATCGTTGGAGCCCATGACCTATAGGTCTATTAGATTCCCCTACTAGCTCATATGGAAATAAATTTAGAACAGTATTATAAAATAATTCGAATTGTTCGAATTATGTGAAAGAGAGAAACCGACAAGTAAATGTGATATAGTGGTTGGTTTTTCAGTGTAGAGATACAACTTTAATATTTAAATGTGATTTAAATATCAAGAATATGAATACGTTCATTATTCGGAAAGCTCAGGAATAATGGAAATGGTCAAAGATGTTAAAAAGTCAAAGAGTTGACTTTTGACTTTGAAAAGTCAAATTTTGACCGACCTTATTTTCAAATGTGATTTGAATTTTGAGAAAATGAATGCGGATTCATGCTCGAGAGGTCAAAATTAGTCAACATGGAAAAAATCATAAAAAGTCAAAATGTTGACTTTTCGGTCAAAGTTTGACTTTGACAAAATGACTATTTTGCCCTTTGACCAAAGTTAGTGAGAATATCCAAATTTTTGTTGGATAATTCCACTAACAAGATACTGGACTAGGTGTTGGCTTATAGTGGAGACATCAAGCCCACTTAGATAGTGGATTTTGAGGTGTTGGGTTTTTATGAATTTGTTTCATGCAATTTTGCATGGCTTTTTTTCCATAAATCTTGGCTTTCAATTTGGATAAAAGAATTTGAAATTTTGCCAAAATTGATTTCTAAATTTGGGCTGGAAAAAATCATCATTTTTTTGAGGAAAAATCAAAACCCAAAACCCAATCCAAAAACCCATATTCTATTTCCATCTCTTTCTCTCTCTGGGGTTCTTCATCCATCGGGTCCCACAACCCGGTTCTGAGTCCAGAGAATAGTAGATTAGCTCTAGTGGTTATCCGGTTCGTATTCGAGAGGAGATAGAAGAGTTTCGAGAGCTTCAAAGATAATATTTAAAAAAAAAAACTCTAATTAATTAATTTAGGGTTATGCGTTTAATTTGTGCAATTAGAGTAAAATTGATCCTCATTTCCGCTGTGCATGCCTATTTTTCCATCATGTGGTATCAGAGCATGTTTTAATTTTACTCAATTGCACGTGGTGGGTTTCAATTTATTAGATAAAACTGAGATTGGAAACTAAAATGGTTTTTAGAATTTGGCAATTAAATTAAGTTTTTTTGTAGTATTAATTTGTAATTGCTCACATGTTTATGAGCATTAATGTGTGGCAAAGGGTCTGTAAATTTGCTAGAGTCATTAGAGTTGAAATTAGGCTTTAATTGCTCAATTCTGGGAAAGAGGACAACTTCAAATTTGGAGAAAAATAGCTCATAGACTTGAAATAGCCACCAGACCTGAAAGAGATAGACCCGACCTGAGCAGCGCTTCGACCCAGTTTCTCACACGCGCGCCTGGCTTCTCACGCCTCCTCTGCCAGATTCGACTCGCGCGCTCCAATGTTCGTTGACTGCCCTTGCAAGTGTTGACCAACCAGTTTAGACGGTCTGGACCGGTCCAGTTGAGCCAGTTTGATCAGTTTAGTCTAGTTTTTGGAGTTTTTGGGCCGGCTCGAGAATTTTTTGGCCGGTTCAAGTTGATTCAAAAGTGTTTGAAGCTGGTTCGAGAGTGATTTTTTGTACTACACCAAATTATTATTGTAATAATTTAGTTGTTAGCTTAATTTAAGAGCCAAAACCAATCTATTTTAGGGTGTTTAATTAATTATGCATGTTGATGTATGTTTTAATTAAATTTTGAATCTTGTTGTGCATATAATATGCCATATATATTTAAAATCCCACCATAGGTTAATGTGTACATGCATTTGATATATGTTATAATGTATATAGTATGCATGTTAAGTTTTTTTTAATATAAAGTGTTATATTAAAGCTTGATAATCAAGTATGAATGTATGTTATAGATGTATGATTCTAGGATTATAATGGTTGTAATTTTATTTTATAATTGTTACAAAATAACCTAGACTTTAAAATCTATAACAAAGGTAAAAGTCGCATGCTCACCTAGGATTAAATTGGTACAATTTCAATCGGCTTTTCTAAAGAGTTAGAATAGGTCGATTACTTGTTAAACAAAGAGTTATTTACTTACCCGGGGAGATCTTGTCTAAAGTTGGGGGTTCTTAAGATGACGGTTTACGGAACACCTCCTACCTGGAGATCAAACTGGCGTCTAAGTCAAATAACCCTAGTTTTAATGAGCATGCGTGAGAGATGTGAGGTAATAAATTTTTTTTATCACCTAGACATCGTAGGTTAAAATCTAGTATAAGAGTTATAAATGGATCTATCACCTAGATTTAGGATATGTTTAATTTAGACAAAATATATCTCTAAGTATTTTTTAATATATACCCTAAACCGTTATAAAACACTTCAGCTAGAGAGAAGTAGTAGCGTACTTTTAGCTCTAGCGTCCCTAAGAGTTCACATCGTGATGTCCATGCAGGGCTTTGGACCGTGCTTAGAAGCGGACACCCTTTGGACAATGTTTGCATGGATCATTATCAAGATGAATAGGGGAAGTAGTTCATAGTAAGTGGGTGAAGGGTATGTAACAACATATCCCACGGTCTCTTCCATTAGGTCACACCGTGAGATTCCTATAATGCGGCTGCATGTCTGCCCTTGAGCGACCTTTCCCTTCGGAGGGTTGTATTATAGGACTCGGAACATCGCAAACTCCAAATCTGGATAGGCTCTCTTAGATTACTTTTCATATTGACTTTCCACTTTTAAGAGCATATTGATTCTGGTTTCTGAAATCCAAAAATGGAAGGTTACACTTACAAGAATTACTAAGATGTTAGTATATTATAGACCAAAGTAGCGATAACTAATGTACTATAAGAATAAAGAGTTATTCTGGGGTTAGCATCTACAAAAGAGGAATAATCGACTGCCCTTCGGTGGAGGTTACTCTAAACTTTTGAAATATCATTGCAAAATATAATAATGAAGGGTACATTAGTTTTTGCTAAATTAAATTGGTTTCTTTGTGATTATAGTTTTTCTAAAAGAATATGTTTATCTTTTTCAGCAAGAATAGCTCAATAGTTCAACTCTTAGCTTCCGAGAAACTAAACGGCGATAATTATTCGGTATGGAAATCAAATCTAAATACAATTCTGGTAGTTGACGATCTAAGATTTGTCTTAACTGAGGAATGTCCTCAAGGCCCAGCCTCAAATGCTAACCGAACTGTTCGGGAAGCATACGATCGATGGGTCAAAGCCAATGAAAAGGCCCATTTTTACATTCTTGCCAGCATGTCTAATTTTTTGGCAAAGAAACATGAATCCTTAGCTACGGCTAAAGAGATAATAGATTCATTAAGAGAAATGTTTGGGCAACCATCGTGGTCCCTTAGACACAAGGCAATTAAGCACATTTACACAAAGTGGATGAAGGAGGGGACCTCTGTTAGAGAACATGTCCTGGACATGATGATGTACTTCAATATCGCTGAAGTAAACGACGGACCCATTGATGAGGCTAATCAGATTAGCTTTATCTTACAATCTCTTCCGAAGATTTTTATACCTTTTGAGACAAATGCGTCTTTAAATAAGATAGAATTTAACCTCACTACCCTTCTTAACGAGCTCCAGCGATTCCAAAACCTTACTTTAGGTAAGGGGAAGGAAGTGGAAGCAAATGTTTCTACCACTAAGAAAAAATTTATAAGAGGATCGTCCTCTAAAAACAAAGCTGAACCCTCTAAAGCTCAAATGAAAAAGAAGGGAAAAGGGTAGGCTCCCAAGATAAGAAAGGGAAAGAAGGATACAAATAAAGGAAAATGTTTCCATTGTAACCAAAACGGGCATTGGAAGAGAAATTGCCTGAAGTACCTTGCAGAGAAGAAAGCTAAGAAAATGGCACAAGGTAAATATGATTTACTGGTCGTTGAAACATGTTTAGTAGAATATGATACTTCAACCTGGATACTAGATTCAGGAGCCACTAATCATATTTGTTTCTCGTTTCAGGAAATTAGTTCTTGGAAAAAGTTTGAAGAAGGTGAGATAACCCTCAAAGTTGGAACAGGAGAGATTGTCTCAGCTGAAGCAGTAGGAGATCTGAAGTATTTTTTTTGAAGATAGATATCTAGTACTTAAAAATATTCTGTATGCACCTCTTATGAAGAGGAATTTGATATCTATCACTTGTATTATAGAACAATTATATACAATATCTTTAAATATAAATGAAGCGTTCATTTTTTGTAAAGGTATTCAAATTTGTTCTGCTACACTTGAAGACAACTTATAATAAGTTAAGACAAACTAGAACAAATTTTGTTTTAAATACTGAAATTTTTAGAACATTAGAAACTCAAAATAAAAAACAAAAGGTTTCTTCCAACGCCTATCTATGGCACCTAAGACTTGATCACATAAATCTCAATAGGATTGGGAAATTGGTCAAGAGTGGAATTTTAAGTAAGTTAGAAGATAACTCTTTACCTCCATGTAAATCTTGTCTTGAAGGAAAGATGACCAAGAGATCTTTTACTGGGAAAGGTCTCTGAGCCAAAGTACCATTAGAGCTTGTACATTCAGACCTTTGTGGACTAATGAATGTTAAGGCTCGAGATGGTATGAATATTTCATCAGTTTTATTGATGATTATTCAAGGTATGGTCATGTTTACCTGCTTCATCACAAGTCTGGTTCTCTTAAAAAGTTCAAAGAATATAAGGCTGAAGTTGAGAATGAATTAGGTAAAACAATTCATGGATCATGGATTCAAGCGATTAACGCATTTCCACCGCATGCGAAAATCAACAAGAGATCAAAACAACTACACCGCATGCGGTGATCGATCAAAGATGTGAAGAGCAATGCATTCGCAGGAGATTCTGACAAGTGTATAGCTTTTCTGTTGTACGATTTTGACAAATTGATCGTGGAGTAGAGTGGACATTTCCATTACGCTATGGCAAGAATTATCAGAATTTCAAAGTGGGACCACCAATACAAGAGCCAAGGTCTATAAATAGCTTCCTCAAATTTATTGTAAAAGAGGCTGGTCTGAAGAGACACTACAGAGAAAATCTGGGAGAACGACGAGACAAGGCTGAAAGGTAAGTCTCCGAGCACAAAATTCTTCCCATTCCCGAAGTTGAAGCTCTGTGCAAGAGGTCACTTCTACTTGGAAAGCAAGCCCGAGAGGGAAGCTTTCCACTTCATTTCATCCACACCTGTCTCTTATACACATCTAGATGTGTATAAGAGACAGGAGTTAATCCTTGTTAAGGAAATCGACTTAGCTAAAGCATGCTCGATGGCATCTTCACCTGTGAGAGCAGAAGTGAAGATGTTATTCCGCCTATCGAGAGAAGGTTGGAAGAATGCGTTAACTAAAGCGAGAAGTATTTCCAGAGATGGAAACAACCTTGCGTTCATTATGTTCATCTCTGTTTCACCATAGACATATGGGAACGCGATCGATCACTGAAAGGTGTAAGCCAAGGGAAAGTGGAACCTTAGTTGCATCCTCAACAAGATTGACGAACTTGCGATGTTCTTTCCCCTCAACCCATTCTCTTTCTGATTCATTCATAAGACTTGCCACCACATTCACTAGATTATCTTGCACAACTTCATAGCCAGTCCTCACCATGTATCATTAGTAGTTTAGTCATTTATTTTATCATCGCAATTTACTTTAACGCATTTTATTGACAACGCAATTTACGTCTCATCGCAATCTACATTTCTGCCAAACCAATTCTTTATTCTTTATGATAAACCAGTCGCATTTACCACACTAGTATCGCATTAACAACAACAATCCCTGTGTTCGACCTTAGGTCAATCTGAGAAACTTGCGTTGGAATTATACTTGGTTCCAGCGCAAGAAAACTTGTGACACACATTACATCATCGCATACTACGAAGTATATTATTATCATTGCATACACCTAGAACGTAGTATCGCAATAATATCTTTATCGCAAAGCACTTGAGCGCATAGAGCCATCAACATTCATTCATTCATCAAAGTGCATGCTTAAAGAGATTAAATTTTTGTTATCAAGTTTTTGGTGCCGTTGCCGGGGACAAGAACTTGAATCATTCATTCATAGTGCAACATAAGCATAAGATAACAAATTTATCATTACAAGTTTTTGCGTCGTTACCGGGGACAAGAACTTGAATCATTCATTCATAATGCAACATGAGCATAAGATAACAAAATTATCATTACAAGTTTTTGGTGCCGTTGCCAGGGATTGGTAACGTTTAGTGTTGAATATCTTTTGTGGTATTTTGCAGGACAGATCTCTACTATACTATCTGTTTATCGCGGAGAGCAGGCTGACGGTTTATGAGTATTGGTACTGATCCAAAATTTGAAGCCGACACAGAGATCGAGCATACTTTTTGCGCACGAGTACGCCAGAACCGCATTCGGCGAGGAAGAAACATGTTAATAATAACGAGAGGCCTGATGGAAATTGAGGGGTAAATCGGCCAGCGCAAGACCCTGTTTTTCTTGCTGCCGACTGCAACATCTCAATGAGGAACTATGCAGCGCCTAATCTATATGACTTCTTGCCCGGAATTTCAAGACCCATGGTTGAGGAGAATGCACGCTTAGAGATAAAGCCAGTCATGATTCAGATGATCCAAAATGCGGGGCAATTTGGAGGTATGCAAGGTGAAGACCCGCATGCACATTTGACCAGCTTCATGGAAATGTGCAATACTTTCTCCATTCCTGGCGTTACTTCTGAGGGAATTAGATTATACCTCTTCCCATACACATTGAGGGATGAGGCGAAGAGGTGGGCTCATTCACCAGAGCCAAATAAAATTGCTTCCTGGGACTAGTTGGTAGAGCGATTCATGCAAAAATTCTTCCCGCCAGCCGTCAACGCAAAAAGACGAAGGGACATTTTGGCAAGATGGCAAACGAGACTCTGAGCACCGCCTGGGTGCCATTTAGAAGATTAATGAAGAACTGTCCGCACATCGGGATTTCCGATTGTATTCTGATGGAAACCTTTTACAATGGCCTGGACAGATCAACGCAAGCTGTTGCTGATGCCTCCGCAGCATAAGGATTTATGGACAAAACCTACACTAAAGCCAAGGTCATCTTGGATTTCGCGAAACACATATGACTTGGTAAATGACGGGTACAGAGGAAGAGGCCCAGAGAGAAGAATAAAAAATGCTATTGTACCAGCTGATACAGTGACAACATTAGCCGCACAAATAGCCACAGTGACCTCTCTCCTCCAGACGATGGAAATAAATCAAGGAACCCTCTCTCAGGGTGAAGTGCAAACCAATGCACCGGTACAAGTGGCAGTAATCAGCTGTGCATAATGCGAAAGGGGTCATTCTGCAGAAATGTGCCCATCGAACCCGCAAACAGTGTACTCCATTTAGAATAACCCATACAACAACACATATAATCCGGGTTGGCGGAATCACCCAAATTTTAGTTGGGGAGGTAACAACGACCAAGAAGGCCAGAGGAATTCATAGAACAACTCTAGGAATCGAGGAAACCCTCCAGATTTTGACCAGGATCTAAATCAGAGTCATCACCACTAAAGATAATCGCATAACTAACCTTCCACATCAAACACCTCTACAAATTCATCATCATTGGAAGCTTTGCTGAAGCATTACATCGAGAAAAATGATGTGGTTATGCAATTGCAGGCATCTTCCATAAGGAATTTGGAGGTCCAAGTAGGGCAACTAGAAGCCGAGCTTTGAAATAGAACACCGGGAACGCTGCCAAGTAATTCAGAAGCCCCCGGATCTCATGGGAAGGAATAATGTCAGTAGTAACATTGTGCAGGTATGTCTGACCGCCTGCATGGATGCTATTGCGGTAACCCTGAAGAACCTCTTTCAATTAACATCTCTACATCTATCTTCATCGCTTTCTTTATCTTTTTCTCTACCGCTTTCTTTATTTCTTAATTTACTGCTTTCTTAAATTAGTTTTTACTGCTTTCTGAATTTACTTTTACAATTCTAGTTGTGTTAATTTCATGCCTTGTTGAATTTATTTACATTCATATCTCAATATTGCGTTGAACCTAATTTATGTGAATGAATACTAAAAAGAAAATGAACACCACAACGTCGTATCAACTTGGTTTTGGGATAAGCATTGCGATGTTGATGATACAAAAAAAAAAAAAATAATAATAATAAAAATAAATAAATAAATAAAAAAATAAACTTTAATAACATCCGGTATGCATTGCGATGATGGGTGTATCTTGTGCTGAAAGATACACGTTGCGCCCATCTTCCATAAATGCATTACATTGACGGATGAGTTGTGCGCGTATGTACACTGCGCCCGTCCTCAGCAAAAACGGACTATGTCGAGGTAGTGTTGCACTGGTAGAAATACCATGCACCTGTCCTCCAAAAATGCGTTGAATTGAGGGGTGTGTTGCGCTAATGCATACGTTGTGCCCATCCTTCGCAAATATGCATTTGCAGTAACGAATGCATTGCGTTAATAATTAACATTGCGCCCGTTCGAATAAAATAAAATGATAAAATTTTTGCAGAGAGAGTAGTCGAGTCGTTTAAGCTTCCAAAGAAATTATGACTTAGCAGACGAAAGGATGTCCTTTCTGCTAAATCATAAGGGGAGGGGCGCAACGGCAAGCTTTTTGAGAATATCGAAGCCTGCCATGCAGAGATTACGTTGGGCCTATCAAGGCCCAACCTATAAATCTCACCTCCTTCAACCGAGGAGCTTATTTGAATCTCTCACGAAAGAAGCCCTAAAATTTCCACTGCATACCATACCCTTCTGATTTCCTTCCTCAGACCAAAATTTTCCTAACTCTTTCACTCAACCAAGCAAATGGCCGACCCATCTTCATACTCATCTTCCCTACCATCATCACCTTCCCAAGCACCCATCTCCGCACGGGAGATGACTTTCCTTGCTGCTAGCCGCTGCTTTGCTACCCAACCCAAGCCTTCATCAAGAATCGCCGAAAAATCTCGGCGAAATACCTCTGTAGCCAAACCACTCACCATTCGAGAGGGGCTGAGCACGGAGAGTGTCCCTGCCATCAGACCTGAGGTGGCGCTCCCAATACCTTCAACAGAAAGCAAACTCAAGCGAAGGGACGATAAAGAGGTATTTGGGAGTATTTTGAGAAATATGGAAAGAGAGGGGGGACTACCAGAAGCTGGAGTTGTAAACCGACCCCTGCCTTCAGAGGAAAAAATGGTGGAAGCTTCGCGGAGAAGGGCCCTGGCCATTGCGGATCCTAAGGAGACTGTTCCAACAGACTCCAATGAGGGACCCATCAAGGCCATTTTGGAGGTAGTAGGAGTGAAGAAGCAGACAGGGATGGCTGAAGGGAAGAAGAATAGAAAAAGTAAAGAAAAACGGGTGGAAAGAGATGAAGCTGCTCGACCGAAGAAGGAGAAGAAAGAAAAGAAGGAAAGCAAAAAGAAACAACGCAAGCGAGAAGAGAAACGCCTGAAGAAGGAGAAGAAAAGGAAGAGGGTGGAAAACCTAGATTTTGACAGAGAATCAACCACCACAAGGGTGGAAAAGAGGATGTCAACACAAATCAAAGCATCAGCGTAACCTCAAGTTTCATCACCACATATCAGAATGGTTGCGTCTGAGGACATAGAAGACCCTGACATCACCCCTCTTATACGGCGTCGCAAGGGTCTACAAGTGACCCACTATTCTTTCAATGCATAGTAGAAGAAGAGAAGAGAAGAAAAAGAGAAGCAGAGGAGAAGAAAGAAAAGATGTCAGTGCGCGCCAAATCATCGCATCAGGCAATTTGGCAAGAAAACTGCACGATGAGAACGTGCACCGTGACAACGCAAGGGTGTCAAAAGAAGAAAGAAGAAGGCTCGAGAATGAGCAATGCATATTGCTTGCCTCGGAGCGGTTTGAGAGAGAGATGAGAAAAGAAGAAGAAAAAGAGAAGAAGGAGAAAGAGAAGAAGGAAAGGCGCCGCAAAGCCAATGTGCAACGCGTCAGAGAAAATAAGAGAAAAGAAGTGGCAGAATGGAAAAGGGAATAAGAAGAGCAATAAAAGGAAAGGGAACGCAAAAAAAGACAAAAATCCCACCTTGCGTCTGCTCAAGATAAGGGCAAAGCTAAAGTTGAGAGCAACGAGCATGCGTTGACCAGGAGGCGCTCATCAACAAAGAAAGGATATGATGATGGAAATGGGTTTTTTCCCTGCGTCGATGCCACTACCGGATCTGATCACGAGTGTTGTGTTGGAACATGGGTGGGAGACTTTCTGCCAATATCCCTCAATTGTTATTCTTGCGGTAGTGAGGGCCTTTTATCACGGCCAGCTCCATGACACCAAAAATGCGGTGATCATTGAAGGGTGGATAGTGCCATTCAGCGTAAAGGACATCAATGAGCTCTACAAGTTGAAGGACATCCCGGAAGCACCAGGTAACAAGTTAATTGATGATCCTGAAGAAGAGCACATGGAGGATGCGGTGAAGGTATTAACACTACCGAGCACCAAGTGGTCGGTATCATTAACAGACATTAGGATCCTCGCCTCCAACAAGCTGCTCCCAAAGGCGCGACTTTGGGTATATTTGGTGAAACGGTGACTCATCCCGACAATGCATGACAAAACCATTTCAAGAGATCGAGTCATGGCTGCATACTGTATCACGCGCGACATTCCGATTGATGTAAGCCAGCTGATTGCAAAGCAGATTTGAGGCTTTGTTGGCCGTGTGAAAGGCCAATGCTTCTTTCCGTGGACGATTTCGAGCCTGTGCCTCTCTGTGGGTGTAGGCATTGACGAAAAGCCCATGCCTAAATTTCACGACATCATCCATACGAAGATCTTAAGAATGCTTCTCAAGGATTCCCCACATTGCCCCGATCTTCCAACCAAAAGGCCCCTCATAGATCTGAATGCACCGCAACAACCAAAGCCAAAGAAGCAGTGTCGAAATGATAAAGGAAAGGAAAAAGTCCAAGAACAATCACCGCAAGAGCAAACCCAACTACACTTGGACCCTTTACCTTTAATCATTCGCTCGCCTAGCCCTCCAATAGAGCCCCTTTCCCCTCTTCCTGAACATTTCACCAACTTTCTCCTCGCTCCAGATTCAAACCCCACATCTCCAGCAGCGTCCCCCAGCCATCCATCTCCACCTCACTTTTCACCTCCATCGCCACATGTTGATGACCCACATGGTTTGAGAGCAGGCCCTTCTACTCAACCTCAAACCGTTGCTGGTGAAACATCGACGGCGCAACCCACCATTGTAACCCTTGCTGCTGACTTAGCAGAAATGCGGTCCCTCTTTTCTCAACAACATAACTTCTTCCGCCAAGCAATAATGGAGTTACAAAAGAGCAACACAGAGTTGCAACGCAACAATATAATGGTGCGACAGGCGATGGTTAATATTCAACGCAATATCTTTACCATCCGTTTGAATCAGAGACAGATGGCAGAGCGCAACCATGAGTACTTCAACTTTTTAACAACATATCTACATGGGCTCATGGTGCCTTCCCATCTATAACAACCTTTGTAATTTCAAGAAGTGCCTCAACGAGCTCCTCTGCAACATCCTCCTCAAGATCCCCTGCCGCAACTCTAAATTTGGGGGTGTGCCACCTTCTCCACAATTCTACAATTTTTCTTTGCGGCCATTCATTCATTTCATTTTTTTATATAGAAGCTATACCTTGTATTCTTTTGTACGTGCTACAATTTTGTGTTGCGATATTTATAATTCTTTGTATACTTAGACACATTTTGTACAACTGAGTAATTATTCTTTCCATATGCGTTAGCCTCTTTACTTGTATCATCCTTTGCCAATTATTGCGGTAATTCTTGTATTTTATTTTGTGTTGTTTAATTGTGCTGCCATGATGAGTAGTATGCATACCCTTAGCAATATTTCTCTATACATTGCATTTTCTTACTAACACTTAGAGAATTCACCGCAATAGCTCTACTTTACCTTCCCTATTTCAAGACTCTGCTCAAACCTTCTTTTTAAAAATTTGACTAAGTGTTTTATCTTTTCTGTCTAAAATAACGCAATGAGGACCTTGCACATCTCTAAATTTGAGGGTGGGGAAGATCTGAGCAGATGCGATTGAGCGGATGCGGTAATATCAGGCAAATGTGTTCATTATCGTAAAAAAAAAAAAAAAAATCATAAAAACTCCGCTGTCAGCGCAAGGGAAAATCCCAACCTGATAAGAGTTAAGTCATGAAAGGAACTTGCTTGTAGTTGGATGTTCGCATGACTCCCGTGGGAACAAGCCAAAACAAAGGTAGGTTTCCAGGATTGACGCAATATGAAAAAAAAAAAAGAAAATAAGAATAAAAGAGACAACTCCTCTGACCAGCAAAAGTAAAACGTGGCTGAGGATCAAGAGTTGAAGTTGAGATTGGTACACAATCAAAGTTGGATGCTCGCATGACACCCATGGGAGCAAGCCAAAATGAAGGGTGTAACCATGATCAACATTCTCTATACGATGACGCAACCAGGCCACCGCATAAAGACACACTTCGTTATTTTTGCAAGAAGAGGTAAAACATTCTTCTCAAAACTAGAAGGGAACTTTGGGTAGAGGTTTGTTTTAGATAAGAATAAGGGTATGCATACTACCAAACGCCATTTAATAAGAGTTTCCTTGGCTCGAGAGGGGTTCGATTTATAAGAGTTTACATTAGACTGAACCATGAAATAGTCACTTTTTACGTTCTAAACGCCGTTTAATTTATAAAACTGACTATTTCGTTAATTGATAACCTAGGTAACTTAATCTTAATCCTGAGATAACTATGAACTCCTGTTCACTCAGAATTATCCATAGATTTGCATAGGCGAGGGAAGCTCATTATCGCTGGCCTAATAAGCCTCCCATTTTCAGGGGTAAGATCAGGTGGATAGCTGGGAACATAGAGTGCAAGACAGAATTCACTCCTACCCGTTATAGGGATAGTAGATAGGTTGTTCCCTTTAGTACTAAATCCAGGTCTTGAACAAGGGGTCCCACCCTCTCATTGACCCAAGAGGGGTTTGGTTTATAGGTTGGACCTTAAACCAATTGTTCATTAGAGGATCAGTGGAACTGAAGGAATAAGATGTAGTCTCGAGGGTAAAACGGTTTTTATGACCCAGCCGAGATTACGAACAACCTGTTAAGGATTAGCTTACTAATCATGATTATATCATATGGACACAAATATATCTATAGTGAAGGGTGTGCAACTACGGGACTATAGTGGAATTACCCGTGAGTTAGCGAATGTTGATTAGCTCCATCTAAAGAGTCTAGCCAGCTAATCTCGGATCGTTGAAGCCCATGATATATAGGTTCATTAGGTTCCCCTACTAGCTTATATGGAATAAACTTAGAACAGTATGATAGAATAATTTGAATTGTTCGAATTAGGTAAAGAGGGAGAAACCAACAAGTATATGTGATATAGTGGTTTTGTTTATATATTTTAGCTCTAGCGTCCCTAAGAGTTCACATCGTGAGGTCCATGCAGGGCTTTGGGCCATGCTTAGAAGCGTACTCCTTTCGGAAAGTGTTTTCGTGGATCAATATCAAGGTGAATAGGGGAAGTAGTTCATAGTAAGTGGGTGAGGGGTATGTAACAGCAACCCACAGTCTCTTCCATTAGGTCGCACCGTAAGATTTCTATAATGCGCCTGCATGTCTGCCCTGGAGTGACCTTTCCCTTCGGAGGGTTGTATTATAGGATTCGGAACACTGCGAACTCCAAATCTGGATAGGCTCTCTTAGATCAGTTTTCATATTGACTTTTCACTTTCGGAAGTATATTGATTCTGGTTTCTGAAATCCAAAAATGGAAGGTTACACTTACAAGAATTAATAAGATGTTAGTATATTCTCGACCAAAGTAACGATAACTAAAGTGCTATAGGAATAAAGAGTTATTCTGGGGTTAGCATTTAGTCAAGATTGTCTTGGTTCAAAAGAGGAATAATCGACTGCCCTTCGGTGGAGGTTACTCTAAACTTTTGAAATATCGTTGCAAAATATAATAATGAAGGGTACATTATTAGTTTTTTTTTGCTAAATTTGATTGGATTTAAAAAATTAATGTTTTTTTACTAAAAAATCTTTATCTTTTCAGCATGAATAGCTCAATAATTCAACTCTTAGCTTCCGAGAAACTAAACGACGATAATTATTCAGCCTGGAAATCAAATCTAAACACAATACTGGTAGTTGACGATCTAAGATTTGTCTTAACTGAGGAATGTCCTCAAGTCCCAGACTCAATTGCTAATCGAACTGTTCGGGAAGCATACGATCAATGGGTCAAAGCTAATGAAAAGGCCCGTGTTTACATTCTTGTCAGCATGTCTAATGTTTTGGCAAAGAAACATGAATCCTTAGCTAAGCTAAAGAGATAATAGATTCATTAAGAGAAATGTTTGGGCAACCATCATGGTCCGTTAGACACGAGGCAATTAAACACATTTACACGAAGCGGATGAAGGAGGGGACCTTTATTAGAGAACATGTCCTGGACATGATGATGTACTTCAATATCACTGAAGTAAATGGCGGACCCATTGATGAGGCTAACTAGGTTAGCTTTATCTTACAATCTCTTCTGAAGAGTTTTATACCTTTCGAGACAAATGCGTCTTTAAATAAGATAGAATTTAACCTCACTACCCTTCTTAACGAGCTCCAGCGATTCCAAAACCTTACTTTAAGTAAGGGAAAGGAAGTGGAAGCAAATGTTGCTACCACTAAGAAAAAGTTTTTAAGAGGATCGTCCTCTAAAGCCAAAGCTAGACCTCTAAAGCTCAAATGAAAAAGGTCAGGCTCCCAAGATAAAGAAGGGAAAGAAGGATACAGATAAAGGAAAATATTTCCACTGTAACCAAAACTAGGCATTGGAAGAGAAATTATTCGAAGTACCTTGTAGAGAAGAAAGCTGAGAAAACGACACAAGGTAAATATGATTTATTGGTCGTTGAAACATGTTTAGTGGAATATGATAGTTCAACCTGGATACTAGATTCAGAAGCCACTAATCATATTTGTTTCTCGTTTCAGGATACTAGTTCTTAGAAAAAGCTTGAAGAAGGTGAGATAACCCTCAAAGTTGGAACAAGAGAGGTTGTCTCAGCTGAAGCAGTGGGAGATCTGAAGTTTTTTTTTTTTGAAGATATATATCTAGTACTTAAAAATGTTTTGTATGCACCTTTTATGAAGAGGAATTTGATATCTATAGCTTGTATTATAGAATAATTATATACAATATCTTTTAATATAAATGAAGCGTTCATTTTTTGTAAAGGTATTCAAATTTGTTATGTTATACTTGAAGATAACTTATATAAGTTAAGACCAACTAGAGCAATTTTTTTTTTTTAAATATTGAAATGTTTAGAACATTAAAAACTTAGAATAAAAAACAAAAGGTTTCTTCCAACGCCTATCTATGGCACCTTAGACTTGGTCACATAAATCTCAATAGGATTGGGAGATTGGTCAAGAGTGGACTTTTAAGTCAGTTAGAAGATAACTCTTTACCTCCATGTGAATCCTGTCTTGAAGGAAAGATGACCAAGAGATCTTTTACTGGAAAAGGTCTCAGAGCCAAAGTACCCTTAGAGCTCGTACATTCAGACCTTTGTGGACCAATGAATGTTAAGGCTCGAGATGCGTATGAATATTTCATCAGTTTTATTGATGATTATTCAAGGTATGGTCATGTTTACCTGCTTCATCACAAGTCTGATTCTCTTAAAAAGTTCAAAGAATACAAGGCTTAAGTTGATAATGAATTAGGTAAAATAATAAAGACATTTCAATCAGATCGAGGTGGAGAGTATATGGACATACGATTTCAAGACTATTTGATAAAAAAGGGGATCCAGTCATAACTCTCTGCACCTAGTATGCCTCAGCAGAATGGTGTATCAGAAAGAAGAAACAGAACCTTATTAGATATGGTTCGCTCTATGATGAGCTATGCTCAATTGCCTGATTCCTTTTGGGGATATGCACTTGAATCTGCTGTTCATATTTTGAACAATGTTCCCTTTAAAGTGTTTTAGAAACACGTTATGAGCTATGGAAAGGGCGTAAAAGTAGTTTAAGTCAGTTTAGAATTTGGGGTTGCCCAACTCATGTGTTGGTACAAAATCCCAAGAAATTGGAAGATCGTTCAAAATTATGCCTATTTGTAGGTTATCCAAAGGAAACAAGGGGTGATCTGTTTTATCATCCTCAAGAGAATAAGGTATTTGTATCGACAAATGCCACATTTTTAGAGGAATACCACATAAGAAGTCATCAACCTCGCAATAAACTAGTATTAAATGAATTTTCCAAAGACGCTACATATATAGCTAGTTCATCTACTAAAGTAGTAGATAAAACTAGTACATCAGGTCAGTCACATACATTTCAAGAGTTGAGAACGCCTCGACGTATTAGGAGGGTTGTTCAGCAGCTTAAACGTTACTTGGGTTTAACAGAAACATAAGTCATCATATCTGATGATGGCATAAAGGATCCATCGACCTATAAACAGGTGATGAAAGATGTGGACCGTGATCAGTGGGTCAGAGCCATGGACCTCGAAATGGAGTCTATATACTTCAATTCTATCTGGAAACTTGTAGATCAACCAAATGATGTAAAACCAATTGGTTGTAAGTGGATCTACAAAAGAAAACGAGACCAAGCCGGTAAAGTACAGACTTTTAAGGCTCGACTTGTGGCAAAGGGTTATACCCAGAGAGAGGGAGTGGACTATGATGAAACTTTCTCTCCCGTTGCCATGCTTAAGTCAATTAGAATACTCTTATCCATTGCCACCTTTTATCACTATGAAATTTGGCAGATGGATGTCAAGACAGCCTTTCTAAACGGCGATCTTGAAGAGAGTATCTATATAGCTCAACCAGAGGGGTTTATTGCATTGGTTAGGAACAAAAGGTTTGTAAGCTTCAAAAATCCATTTATGGGTTGAAACAAGCTTCTAGATCTTAGAATATAAGATTTAATACCGCGAACAAATCTTATGGCTTTGAACAGAATGTTGACGAGCTTTGTGTTTACAAGAAGATCGTCAATTCTACTATAGCGTTCTTAATTTTATATGTTGATGATATTCTACTCATTGGGAATGATATAGGATATCTTACTGGCGTCAAACAATGGCTAGATATACAATTCCAAATGAAAGATTTATGAAATGCTCAGTATATTCTTGGGATCCAAAATGTTTGGAATCGCAAGAATAGGACACCAGCCATGTCTCAAGCATCTTATATAGACAAAAGATTGTCTAGATATAAAATGCAGAATTCCAAAAAGGGTCTGTTGCCTTTCAGACATGGAAATCATTTGTCGAAAAAACAATGTCCTAAGATACCTTAAGAAGTTGAGGATATGAGAAATATTCCCTATGCCTCCGTAGTTGAAAGCCTGATGTATGCAATGTTATGTAATAGGCCTGACATATGCTACTCAGTAGGGATCGTTGGTAGATACCAGTCTAATCTTGGACGTGATCATTGGACTGCCGTTAAGCACATCTGAAAGTATCTAAGGGGAACTAGGGACTACATGCTCGTGTATAGTGCTAAGGATCTGATCCTTACTGGATACACTGACTCTGATTTCCAAACTAATAAAGATGCTAGAAAGTCTACATCTGGATCAATGTTCACTCTTAACGGAGGAGCAGTAGTGTGAAGAAGCGTAAAACAGACCTATATAGTTGACTTCACAATGGAAGCTGAATACGTAGCTGCTTGCGAAGCAGCAAAAGAAGCAATGGGCTACACTTAGCCAATTTTCTAGCTTCACCCAAGAGTCAAGTTTCCAAACTTAAACTTTTCTTCTAACTCCTCACCCTTTTCCCTACAATTAAACATTAATTCTCAACTTAACCTACTCACCATACTAGCCTCAGTAGGGAACATATACAAGTAGAGAAATTAGGGCTCAGGGTTTACATTCCGTCTACTCTTAGGTGAAAGAGGTAAGCCTAGGAGGGGGTGTGACATTAATGGTACTTAAGGTGCAATAGGTAATTAATGGTGAGTAAAACGATACTTTGACCCAACTGTAATTACGAACAACCTGTGAATGATTGACTTACACAAAATGGTTAAATTAATGGACACATAAATATACAATAGTTCATAAGAGTGCAACTATAGAACTTTAGTGAAGTGCCCATAGTTAATGAATGTTGATTAATTTAATTAAAGAGTTTAATTAATTAATCTTGTATCATTGAAGCTTATAATGTAGGTTTATTAGGTCCCTCTACTGGCTCACATATGGATTAAACAAGGTTTTAAAGTTGGAAAAATTTGAAGTGTTCAGACTAATTTTTAAGGGAATTTATATTAATTATATATGATGTAATTACTACAATGTATATAGATACATTACATATACGTCAACCCACAATGCATCTTCCTCTCCAAGACTTCGAAAAGTGGATTCATTAAATTATATTTAATTAATTTAAGTTTATTTAAAATAAATTAATTAAATAACTCCTTGGAGTTGTAGGGGAGTGGGTAGTGGGGTGTAACTCCCTTTACGTATTAAATGGTAGAGAAGTCTGCATTTGATGGGTAACTAACATTTTATCCATAAAAACTTTCAAAATCTAAAATACACCCTTTTACTCTCAAACACATAGAGAAGTTCTCTGTGAAAGGATTTTTCTTTTTTTTTTTTACGTCCAAAAGGATCCTACCATCCTCCTTGTCCAAAGAGAATAGTAGAGAAGTGTTAGTTGTCATGTCTTACTTGTGGCATCAAGTTCGTGATCCTATTGTTTGTACTATTTGTTCAAGATCGGGAGAAGATTTGTGAAGAGGTTCTTCAAAGGTAATTAATCTTCATTTTTTTCTTGACAAATAACATGCTTAATTATGTTTCTATCTCTATTACGTACAAATTTCAAGTAACAAATTAGGCAAAAGGCAATCAAATACTTCCACACTGGATTCAATCTCTTTAATTGATATCAGAGCCCGATTTTTGCTTTCAATTGTTGTTTTGAAATTTTTACTGAATAGTGTTGTGGGTTCTTTTATGCATTTGATGTATTAAAATGGTTTGCATAATTGATGTTTACAAGATTGGCACCTTAAATTTGTAGTTTTAATTTTGATTTGATCAGATGTAAGGGCCCATTTGTTTTTGGCATTATTCTATAAATCGAGTTTGTAAAATCTGTGTTGATCGTTGGCAAGAGTTGCTGTGGAGATTGATTGATAATGGAGCAAAATCGAAGAAATTCAAAGTGGACAGAAGTCGCAATGTCGCGGCGCCCTATCGTAGTGCTGCAACACTTGAGGAATTTGAAGCAAAGTGTTGCGGCACTCTCCTTAGGTGTAGTGACACTCCAAGCCCAGCGCTGCGACACCTTGCCGCAGCGCAGGATTGCGCTTCGACAACAAGAGACCAACGTCACGACGCCATCGTACGGTGCCACGATGCTCTAGCAGTTTTCCAAATCGTGTAATATAGGCGATCATGAAGTAGTTGCAAATCGTGGAAGTTGTTTTTTTTTTAAATTAAATTTAATGAATTTTAATTTTTTTAATGATTAAATTAATATAATTTAGTTATTTTAATTTAATTTTTTAGGGTGTCAATTTTGGTCTATTATTGCTATAATATAGTTTTTTTTATGTGCATGTGATGTATGTTTAATTATATTATTTATATGGTACATATTATATGCCATAGAGTTTAAAATCTCACCATATGTTAAACTAATCATGCATCATATTTAAATATAATTGTTATATTCAAAGCTTAGATTATTATCTAAAGTATATACATGCATGATGTATATTATATAGTATGCACGATTATAATATGTGTGTTATATTATATAATTTAATGTGTGTTCGAAGCATGTATATTATATAGTTTTATTTTCATTAATATTTATACAAGTGTTATATTATGATTGTTATTGAAAATAAATGATGCACGAAGTATGGCATTACATAATTTGAATATAATTGTTATATTAATGTCATTAGATGCATATTATAGGTTTTAACTTCTTTGGTATAAAAGTTATAAGACATAGATTTTAAAATCTATAATAAAGATTTGCATGCAAACATATGTTTTAATTAATGTTTTTAAAAAATTTAAGAATGGGAAATTAAAACTTTATGTTAAAATATTTCTAATAGGATTAGAAATAGGAATATCGTTTACTTGTTTTAATAAGATTAAAATAAGATAATAATAATAAAAAATATTAAATTTATAAAATATTGACTAATAGACATTTGTCTAAGAAATGTTATGTATAGGATTGGGGTATTTAAGCTGATGAAAATGGAACACCCCTTTATGGGAACCAATCTGTAAGGTCAATTAGTCAACTTTTTATAAGTATGCAATAAATGATTAAAGTTTATTAAAGTGTTTAATAACTGATAATCATATATTGTTAAACTATCTAATATAAGTGTTATATTAGCCAAATTAACATCACTTAGATAAATGGTTTAGCCTAAGTTTACCTAAGTAATGAACCCTAATTTATAAAATATTTAGTGGGAGGAAAAATATATATGATATCTTTTCTCTCACGTTCTCCGTTAAAGTTCATACTGTAAGATCCATACTCGACCTCATGATACCCTAGGCGCATCCTCCTTTCGGAAAGTGTTCGTATGGGTCAATATCAAGGTGAATGGAGAAAGTATTTATAGTAAGTGAGAGAAGGATATATGTCAGCATTCCTACGGTCTCCTTCATTAGTTTGCAAAGTGAGATTTCATACTCGGCTTCGTGGTATCCTGGGCACACCCTTCATTCAGAAGTTGTTTGTATAGAGTTAATATCAGGGAAAACTCCAAAAATGGATAGAGTCGCCTTAGTTTTTGCACCAATATGATCTTTCCTTTCAATAGACTTATTGGGGGTGAAAATCTGTGATCTAAAATGGAGGGTCACACTTACAAGAATTCGTTAAGCAAGTTAATGTTTTCTTGACCAAAATAATGGTAACTAAACACTATAGGAATAAGAGTTATTCTAGTGTATTGTTTGGTTGAGAGTATCTTAATTCAGTGAAGGAATAACCGACTATCCTTCAATAGTTTTTAGTTCTAAATAATTGAAGTATCATTGTAAAATAAAATGAGTTTAAGGGTTTTCATTATTATTCTTGCTAAAACTAGATTGGGTTTTAAAGAGATATGCAGTTTTTTAACTTAAATTATTTTTTTCTATTTAAGCAAAAACAATGACCAATGTTGTTATTAATGTACTCTCTACTGACAAACTTACTAGCGATAACTACACAACATGGAAAACACAATTAATACTGTGCTAGTGATAGAAGACTGAAAATTTTTCTTAATTGAAGAATGTCCTCAAATACTCACCCCTAATGTCACACGAAACATTCGTGAGGCATACAAAAGATGGATCAAGGCCAACGAAAGGCCCATGCGTACATCTTGGCCAGTTTGTCTGAAACTCTAGCCAAGAAGCACGAGAATATAATCTCTACTAGAAAGATCATGGAATCGTTGTGTGATATGTTTGGACAATCGTCCACTCAAATCAAGCGCGATGCTCTCGAGTTCATCTTTAATACTCGGATGCAAGAGAGGACATCTGTTAGAGAACACATTCTCAACATGATGGGTTGGTTATTGATGAAGCTAGCCAGGTCAACTTTGTTCTGGAGACTCTTCCAAAGATTTTCCTCCAATTCCATAGCAACGTTGTTATGAACAAGCTTGACTATAACCTTACTACCCTTCTTCTAAATGAGCTTCAAACCTATGAGTCTTTGACGAAAGTCAAAGGGCAACATGGGGAGGAAAATTTTGCAAGCTCTTCTAGGAATTTCCACAAAGTTTCGGCCTCTGGGACTAAATTTGAACCTTCTACTTCTGGATCAAAGAAGTGGAAGGGGGAATAAAACTATCTCTCCTACTGCTGCCCAAAAGGATAAAAAGGCCAAGGTTGCAAAGGAAATTTGTTTCTATTGCAACCAAGACAGAAACTGGAAGAGGAACTGCTCGAAGTATTTGGCTAAGAAGAAAAAAGCCAAAGAAGGTAAATATGATTTTCTTATTTTAAAAACGTGTTTGGTGGAAAATGATAACTTTGCTTGGATTATTGATTCAGAAGCCACTAATCATGTTTATTCTTCTTTATAGAAAATTAATTTGTGAACGCAGTTGGATGCTAGCGAGATGACATGAAGGTTGGAATAGGAGAGTGTTGGGGTTGATGCCCTAAATCTTTTAGGTTCTGTAGTTTGTAATTGTAGTGTACAAATAATTTTATTTATTTCAAAATATGAGATATTTTCTTTATCATTTAGTTGCATTAACCCACAAAACCAATAAACTAACACCTAAGGTTATCATATGTAGCTTAAACATGTATGTAGAGACATATAGGTGGATCATGGTTAAGTGATAACATAAATGGTCCATAGTAGATGGATAAGACTTGATACATTAATCTAGTGACACTATGAATTCGACCCGCTTTATAGATATTATAATTGTTGTAAAGTGCTACAAATGATTTGATCCTGATCATTCATGTAGAGATATGTGAGCGGGGATATTTTATACAAAGGAGTTTGTATAAGACTGAATCACAAAATGAATAGTCTCATTATATAACACCGTTAATAATAGAGACTTACATTTCACCAGGATGACCATACGTGACATGACCTGAATCTTGAGTGAGTTATGAACTCCTGTCATGGAGGTGGTCCTTTGGTTTGTATGGTCGAGAGTGGCCAAATTGCCGACTTGATAAGCCTACCATTTTGGGGATTTGTTTGATTGGGGAGTTGGGAACACAGCTATATAAGATGAAATTCACTCATTCCTTAATCTTATAGTAAGTAGATAAATTGTTCCCTTAAGAGCTGATTCCGAGGCTTGAATAATGTAGCATCATACCTTCTCTTGGCCCGAGAGAGGTTTGGTTACTGTTGGACTATGACTTATTATTCATTAGAGGGATCAATGATACTTAAGGAGTTAGATGTAATTATAGGAACAAAACGGTAATTTTGACCCAGTTGTACTTACGAGCAATTTGTAAAAGGTCATCGCACCGTTGACTGGTTATATCTAATGAGCATAGAAATATGTCTCTAGTGCGAAGAGTGCAGCTGTCGGTTTTTAGTGGAGTGACCGACATTTAAAGGATGTTTGATAATATAATTAAAGGAGTTTAGTTAATTATTTAATTACCATTGGAGCTTCAATCTACAGATCCAAAGGTCCTTCTGTAACTCAATAGGGTTATTGAAAATTAATTTTGGATTAATTTGAATTGTTCAAATTGATTGAGGGAATTAATTATATGTGATATAATTAATTTAAACTTAATTATATGTGGTATAATTAATATAATATATTTGATACATTATAATATAAAGTTTACTTGAGAGGAATTAAATATTTGAATATGATTCAAATATTAATTATATGGATGAGATTCATATAATTAAATTTCATGTAAATATGATTTATATTAAATACCATGTATCATTGAAAGAGAAACAAACTATAGGTTATATTGTGTTTGATAATATAAAAACTATAGGTTATGTGTTATATTTGATATACATATAATAAGTTCGTTATATATATATATAATTATTTAAATTAAATTATTTGTTAATTTTAATTTAATTTTGAAATTAAAGGGAGGAAAATAACTTCCCCTCTCTCAGTTTTGATGTGTGGGGTGGTTGTAGTTTTGTAGATTTAAAGAAAGAGAAGAGCATTCTCTTTGTTTTTCAAAAGATCTCTCTACAAAAAGAAATTATCTCTCTCTAAAATCCTTCTTCCCTCATACCAAAAACATAGAGCCCATTTCTCCTGTAACTCTCATTCCCTATAGAGAATACAAAGGAAGATTTTGTGGTGGAGGCCACTCTGATTTTCTTGTTCATGATCATTCGTGGAGAGGAGATCGTGAAGAAGGTTTGGCTTGAAGGGTAAGTGGATTCTAACCCTAATTCTTTTTGTCTATTGCATGCTCTGAAATATTTTGTATGATGCATAATTTTTTGTTATGTAGTTTTACTATTATGTGAAAAATAAAATTGGGAACGATCCAGCTTCCATAGTGGATCTCACGGTTCCTTCAATTGGTATCAGAGCCAAGTTTCTTAGCCCAATTTTTTCTCTAGAATTGCTTTTACAGAATTGAGGGGTTTGCATTCTGTAATGTTCATATAGATGAATGGTTGTGAATGGTTTGCAATTTTTGGATGTTTCTGGATTGGTCTATTAGATTTATAGCTTTATTTTACAAATTTGGTTTGTAAGGGTCTTTTTTTTTTTTTTTTTACATTAATTGTTATAGAGTCTATAATTTGATGGTATTGAGTTGTTTGTGTGGTTTTCAACATTTTTCTGGAGAAAACGAGGCCTAAATCGGAGGAGAATCGAAGGCTTTTGCATTTGTACAGTGGCTAGCGTTGCAATTTTATGAAGGGCGAAATGAAATTTTTTTTCATAGCATTGCAAAGCTCCAAGACAGAAAGATTTTTTGGTTTGCACGCGGATTGGTTCATGGTTCATCTGGTTTGCGTCGGTTTGCTTTGTTCGAGCCGTTCAACGGCGGTTCAGGTGTTGGGCGGTCTGGTTCGTGCGGTTCAAGACCCGGTTCACCTGTTTTAAACTAGTTTGGCTATTAAATGTTGTAGTAGTTAGGAGTCCAATCCCGGTCCAATTTGTTTAAATTATGCATTTTATATATGGTTTATTATTATTTGTATATATCATAATGTATGCCATATTATAAAATCCCACCATAGGTTATGCATTATTCATGCATCATATTATATTATAAATGTTATAATATATAGTTCCATGATTTAATTTTATAGGATGCTCATGCATCATATACTATAAATGTTATAATATATGTTTACATGCATTTTAATATTATCATACATCATTTATATTATAAGAATTATAATATACAGTTGGATGTATGAATGTTAATTTCATTATTTTAGTATATAATTGTTATGTAAGTTTAGCAATAAAATTGAGATTGTATGAAACATGAAATTACTTTAGGTTATTTTATAATTTTTATAATTTACCTAAGTATGTTTTCATATGTAATGGTTGGTTTTAGTTTATTTCATTTCATTTTATAATTGTTATAATTAAATAAAATTAGAAATTAAAATCAGTAATTCAGAATTACATGTAAACTTAGGTAAAATCATTTTTTAAAATAGTTTTAAAATATGATTCACACGGACCTAAGATTACAATATTTTTAATGAAATTAGAAATTAGTTTAATCTTTTAATCAGTTTAATAGGATCAAAATGGTTTTAATTAAAAGATTAAAATTGTAGCGAACGTAGGAAGTGCATATTAGTGGATTAACATCCTAACTATTTTGGAGTTGACATTCAACAAACGGAAGCAATTAAGATCCTAAGCACTCTAACTACTTCAATTTTAGTAGATTAGCATGCATGTTCATGGTTTTTCTAGAATATTAGGGTTTCAAGAAAATACCTTTGTAGATTCCACTAAATTGTTCCAATCGACCTGTGATTTCTTCTTAAGAACTTATTGTAGATTATCATAATGATCTTCTCTATTAATTCCAGGTCTTAGACTGAATTGTGGGATTCAAATTAAGGAGCATTTTGGATCAAAATTGAGTTTGGAGAAGGTTTTTGAGAGAGAAACTATTTTTCTTCGAAAACTGATTTTGCATGAAATTTTTAATCAAATCTAAAACTTCTATTTATAAACTAAAAACAAGCAAGCTGAATTAACCCAAAAATGACACTTAATTATCCACTTGCGTGATTGATTAGGTGTAAATGGATGGAAGATGTGGGATAATCCCACTTTCCATCCATTTTCTTTTATTTATTTAAATTAACTTAATTCAAACAAAATTAAATTAATTTACTTTTTGAATTTCATAAATTGAAAAAACTCATAATATTTAAATAGATAGATAAATAAAAATTAATTAAACAATTTAATTAATTAATTAATTAATAATTTAATATCAAATGTTGAATTAATAAAAAACCTAATTTAAATATGAATCCATATTCATATATATAATATTTCAATCTTATTTAAATATTATAAATTCTCCAATTTCTTTAATTTGATAATCAAACAATAATCATATCGTATATAATATTTCAACCCTTAATCCGAATTCGAAGATTTCAAATTCTCTCAACACGCTATTCTAAGGTTTAATCTATTTATGAGCTAGTAGAGGGACCTAATGAACCTACAGATCATGAGCTCCAATGATTTGAGATCAATTTACTAAACTGCTTTAACCAAATTGATCAACATTCGTTAACTACTGAGACACTTCACTAAAGCCCAGTAGCCGCACTCTCCTCATTGTAGATATATTGCTATATACTTGATTTAACCATAATTAGTAAGTCGATCCTTCATAGGTCGTTCGTATCTATAGCTGGATCAAAATTACCGTTTTACCCGTGTAATACATCTTGCTCCTTTAGTCCCCACCGATCCACTAGTGAACAATTGGTTTATGGTCCTACCAATAAATTGAGTCACTCTCTGTCATAGAGAGGGCTGGGCCCCTTGTTTAAGACTAGGAATCTGTACTTAAAGGAACAACTTATCTGCTAATCCTAAAACGGGTATGAGTGAATTCCGTCTTGCAAAACTATATCCCCAACTATCTACCCGATTTTACCCCTAAAATGGGAGGCTTATTGAGCAGTGATGATGAGCCACTCTCATCTATGCAAATTAAAGGATAATCTCGAATAAACATAAGTTCATAGTTAGCTCAGGATTGAGATCGAGTTACCTTAGGTCATCGTATTAAAATAGTTAGTTTTAACAGTAAACGGCGTTATAAAGAAAAGTGACTATTTTGTGGTTCGATCTTATGCAAACATTTTTTGCATAGGATACCCCCACTCGTATGTCTCCATATGAACGACTTTGGGATCACATCGTTTGTATCAATATACAAAGCGGGTTGTATCCATAATGTCCCTAAGATAAGGTACCTAATCCTATCCTTATACTTATAGACCGTTTTGGCTATATACTAAAACTTGATCCTCTTTTATGTCTCTACGTAAAGTAAGTATTCATGTGATAGCCATAGATTCATTAGTTTATTGGATTAAGAAATCTATAAATTCAATTTATATGTTAAATAACAAGTTTATTAAATAAACCTCAATAATTACTCAAATATAATATGTTTAAGTTTACAAACCGCAAGTTTTATGATATATAACCCAACAAACTCCACTTGGACTAGAACGCCAGTGGGTTTAAATATATACAATATTGAGTATGAGAAAATAAATATAAATACAATAAACTAGGGCATCTATATACCCATGAATTCTCTCACTTGCCCTAGATTTATGAAGCTTGTAGTCCTAGGCTGACTAGGTAACCCTTGAACACTTTAGTCGTGAGGGTCTTTGTAAATGGATCAACTAAATTGTCTTCAGAGCTATCTACGTGATGATCACGTCTCCTCGGTGTACTATCTCCCTGATGAGATGGTACTTGCGCTTGATATGCTTTCCGGCTTATGGGTTCTTGATTCTTTTGAGTTTGCAATTGCTCCACTGTGATCACAATAGAGAGTGATTGATAGATGTATATTTGGAACCACTTTCACATCAGTCAACAACTTTCTAAGCCATACTACTTCTTTGGCTGCTTCACATGCAACTACATACTCTGCTTCCATTGTGGAGTCAGTAATACAACTTTGCTTTATATTCCTCCATACTATAGCTCCTCCATTCAGAGTGAATATTGATCCCAAAGAATATTTTCTAGAATTCGCATCGGTCCTTAAATAAGAATCAGTGTATCTAGTAAGGAACAAATCCTTAGTATCATACACGAGCATATAATCTCTCATTCTCCAAATATACTTGAGAATGTTTTTAATGACAATCCAATGACTATATCTAGGATTAGATTGAAATCTGCTGACTATGCCAACTGCAAAGCATATGTCTGGATGTGTACATAACATGACATACATCAAACTCCCCACTGCTGATGCATAAGGAATTCTTTTCATAACCTAAATTTCTTGAGGTTTCTTAGAACATTGTCCCTTAGACAGATAAGCTCCATGTCTGAAAGGTAATAAACCTCTTTTAGAATTTTGCATTTTATATCTAGACAACATCCTGTCTATATAAGATGTTTGAGATAATGCTAGTGTTCTATTCTTACAATTCCGAATTATTTGGATTCCAAGAACATACTGTACATCTTCTAAATCTTTCATTTGAAATTGCGATGCTAGCCATTTCTTAATGTCAGCAAAAAATCTTATCTCATTCCAAATGAGTAGGATATCTTCAACATATAGTACCAAAAAAGTTACAGTCTTGTTGACCATTTTCTTGTAAACACAAGGTTCATCAACATTTTGTTCAAAGTCATTAGATTTGATCGCAGTGTCAAATCTTATATTCTAGGATCAAGATGCTTGTTTTAATTCATAAACTGATCTTTTAAGCTTGCAAATCTTTTGCTCTTGTCCTTGTTCAATGAACCCTTCTAGTTGGGACATGTAGATACTCTCTTCAAGATAGCCATTCAGAAAGTTTGTCTTAATATCCATTTTCCATATTTAATAATCGTAAAAAGCAACAATGGATAAGAGTATTCTACTAGACTTGATCATGGTAACTAAAGGGAAGGTTTTTTCATAGTCCACCTTCTCTCTTTGGGTAAATCCTTTTCCCATGAGTCTAGCTTTGTAGGTCTCGCTTTCTCTTGTAGATCCATTACCCCATCTTTTTTATCTACAAGTTTCCAGACTGAATTGAAGTACAAAGACTCCATTTCAAGGTCCATGGCTTTTATTCATTTCTCGATCTACATCCTCCATTGCATGTGTTAAAGGTCAATGGATCCTCCAAGCCATCATCTGGTATGACAATCTGAGTTTTTGTCAAACTCCTGTACCGGATAAGCTATTGAATAACCTTCCCACTACATTGAGGCATTCTTAATTCTTGAGAAGGATGGGACGGACCAATTGCATCAACAACTTTTGTTGAAGAACCAGCCTGATTAACAACTTTTGTTGATCCATTTGTAGTTTCTCTAGACATTTCATTCAATACTAGTTTACTGCGAGGTTAATGATTTCTTATATGGTCTTCCTCTAAGAATGTAGCGTTTCTCGATATAAACACTTTACCATCTTGATGATCATAAAACATACCACTTTTTGTTTCTTTGGGGTATCCTACAAATAACTGATGCTTGGTTTTATGAAGTGAAATTATGGATGATCTGCGATGATGAGATTGCGTTGAGCACTAAAGTTTCCTCAGCGGAATCCAAGTGTAAACCCCACTGAGTTTCCTGGTAAGTCTATGGTCGAACTTAGGAACTTAGGAAACCAGGTTGCGTTGGTAATTTTTAGAAAAACTTTGCAGTAACCGGTAACTCAATTAATTGTTGGTTTGTTGTTGATTGCGTTAATGAAAAATGAAAAAATGCGGCATATTTGACAAAAGTCATTTGTGTGATAGATGCATTGAGTATGCGGATGAACGAGTTGAGAAAGTCTTTAGTTAGCGTTACTTGGGGATGCGTCAGACTATATAATCATGCTACAACCATGCACAGCAAGTCATTTTCCAATGCGAATGTGATGCTCCTAAGTCTAGGACGCATGTGTTGAATGCAAAAGTGTTCATAGAGCTTATCACAAAGTCTCTACTCTTTCCCTATGCAATGATGCAAAATTCATAAAGATAAGGTGACCGCAGACAATCACATCCTATCTCTAGGATGCATGCGATGCGTTAATAGAAAATAATGCTTATTCTTAAGCTCCTATCTCTTGATTATGCGTTCTAATCTGACTCTCCCAAGACTAGATTCTGACCTGACCTTCCTAAGCCTAGATCCTGCCCGTAGACTACCCTCCCAAGTATCTCTAATGGACGAATGAAGCATACATAATACACGATAAGCGCATAGAATGAAGATTCCCTAATTGTACTAGCTAAATGCTTCTCAACCCATTCAACTGATTTAGCTACTCATGCGTAAATAATAGAGAGTGAACAGATATAGAGAAGTAGATTCAATTTTGATAAATGAATTGAGTACAAAATAACAATGGAAGATGAAGGTATAAAGAGCCTGGAAGCAATTCCTTGCTGACCAAGGCTTTTACACTGTAAATCTCTATTCGGTTCCAAAGATGTTCCTGCTTCCACAGGCGTCGGACCTCTCTCTGTCCTTAAAGCTTCCGGTGCTCTCACAAGCTTACCAAAACAATCTGTCGGCACAACCTTCCTCTCTCGCGTCTGCCTTAAAACGAAAGGAAACTATGAACAAAGACGTGCGAACCGAACATAAGAAATTCTGAACCCCTTTTCTGAAGGTTGCCTTTGGTATTTATAGAACAACTAGGGTGAATGGCGGCTTCTCTCTCATGATTGCACAGATGGGACGACTTTAATTCCCCTGACTGATGCACCGAATATTTGTCACCGAAAAACTGAATGTACTTGTTATCGTTAGCGGCTGTCAACTTAATTCGAATTCAACTGTCATCAGCTTTCTGTCCCATCACGATTAATTAGCCTTCACCTAGGTGTACCCACCATGTTGCGGCAATCCTTCTTGAGCAAATGTTTATGAACACAATCACCGCAAAGCCTTACAGTAATACTGCGCTCGACTAATGATTTCCTATGATCGCAATTTTCGCCTTGCGTCAACACATATTCTGCATAAAATACAAAAATCAACTGTTCCTATGCGATGAACGCATGCGACCGAAATATTATGAAATTGATGCTTAATGGACACAATTTAACATGTTCTATCAACGCAAGCCAGCATTGTTTAAGAACTTAGCACTATGATAATGTGCATTTCTGCCCGTTATCACATCCCCAAATTTAAACAATGTTTGTTCTCAAGCATAAACTAAAGATTTCTTTTAGCAAGTCGACCGCAATGTTCTTTTCCTAGATTTCTCAAGGATACTTCATTCAATTCCTATATACCAAAATTCCCTTAAGTTATTATTCATATCTCTTCTTAAAATTTTTCTAAGACCTAGGGATTCAAGCTTAACCTTCAAAAAGACTTTACTAATTTCAGGAACATCGCATGATTTATAAAAGGAAAATTTTCCACCGGGATGTCAAATGATTTTATCCTTGCATATTTCTTGACATTGTTATTTTTTCTGACATTGCGCTGATCCAAGTGCCTTGCCTTTGTTTTGGCTTGCCCCAATGTGTGTCATGTGGACATCCAACTACGACCAATGCACTCTTTCTCAGACTAAACTCATACCTACTTGGTAGTGGAGTTGAGGTCACTTATTTATGCATTGATCCTGGTGACTTACTTCCGTTTTGGCTTGCCCCCACGTGTGTCATGCAAACATCCAACTACGGGTAAGTGCCTTTCACAACTTAACTCTTAGGTTTTTTTTTTTAGAGAATAGCAAGGTCGAAAATAAATACCTCACCCCCAAATTTAAAATGCGAAAATGTCCTCATTGCCAAAAGATTGAGATAAGTCATGCGAAGTTCTTAGAAAGCTTCGAAAAAAGAGTTTGAAAGAAAGCTAGCAAACCCCTAACTTCTAGACATATTTCATGAGGTGACTGTCTTAAGATTAAGTTGACTCTAATATATACGAAAGAGATAGAAACATGTTTTTCATCATTGAAATCATAATTGGCAAAGAGACAGTATGCGGTCATTTACTAAATTTATCCATGTCAAATGATTGCGGTAATCAAAGAGGATGCGGTGATAAAACTTCTAAAATTAAAATGCGATGCGATAGCGCAAAATTTGAAATAGAGATAAGGAAGAATACACCCCCAAATTTGCATTGTCACTCGCATTGTGTATTGATGCATCATTCTTTGTGGCGATCTCTCTTGGTGACTGAGTAAGATAAAATGCTTCTTTATGTAATGCCTCTACAATCCCGTGCCTCAATCGTTGTAAAAAAATAGTGAGAGGGTCAAATGTTTTTAAACAAAACAACAAGTTTTTTTTTTTTAGAGAAATAAGAGAAGATAAAGTTGAAAAGATATGGTGTAATGAAAATTCCGAGTAGTAGAGAAAAGTTGAAGATTCCATGGTTCCCAAAACTTGCGTCCCTGATGAATTTCGATTGTTTGATAGTGCAGAGACCACCTATTTCCTTCTTCATTCAAGGTTTCTTAGTTCCACGGACTCGACTTGTCGATGCCAACCTTCTCCATGATATGATTTTACTCATTGCCCGTTAACTTTAAACGTACGGCTCCCGTCTTCGCTAATCAGCTCTATCGCACCATGTTGGAATATTTCTTTGATGATGAATGGTCCAAACCAGCGTGATTTTAACTTGCTAGGAAAGAGCCGTAGTCTTGAATTGAAGAGCAAGACCTTTTGCCCGACTTGGAGGTTCTTACCACATATATGTTTGTCGTGCTAGCGCTTGGTACGCTCCTTGTAAATCTTCGCGTTCTCATATGCGTTAATCCTCCATTCTTCTAGCTCGACCAGTTGCATTTTTCGCGCCTCTCCTGCTTTCTTCAAATCAAAATTCAGCTTCTTTAGCACCCACAGTGCCTTATATCCCAGCTCCAGAAGTAAGTGACACGCCTTCCCAAATACTAATGCATATGGGGACATACCTATTGGTGTTTTAAATGCAGTCCGGTATGCCTATAATGCATCGTCAAGCTTTGTTGCCCAATCTTTTTGCGAAGTCCTTACTACCTTCTTAAGTATCAACTTAATTTCTCGATTGGACACTTCAGCCTGACCATTCATCTACGGATGGTATGTGGTGGCCACCTTGTGGAGAATGTTGTATTTGCGCAATAGCTTCTTAATAGTATGGTTGACAAAGTGGCACCCTTCATCACTTATGATGGCACGGGGAGTGCCAAAACGAGTGAAAATATTTTTCTTGAGGAATTGGGAGACTACCGCTGCATCGCTTGCGACGCATGCCACTTCCTCTACCCATTTGGATACATAATCGACGGCTAATAAAATGTAATGTTTACCATTCGAGGGAGGGAATGGTCCCATGAAATCAATACCCCACACGTCGAACAATTCAAGCTCTAAGATGGTGTTCATTGGCATTGCATGTTTCCCTGAAATGTTACTTGTGCGTTGGCACTGATCACACTTCATTATGCAGTCAGCTACATTCTTAAACAATGTAGGCCAAAAGAATCCACTCTGTAAAACCTTAGCTGCGGTGCACTGTCCTCCAAAGTGCCCACCATATGGTGAATCGTGACTTTGTGATAATATGCGTTGTTGAGCAGCATTTGGTACGCATAATCGCACTATCTGGTCTCCCCCGATTTTACACAGATTCGGCTCATCCCAATAATCATGTCTGCATTCATGTTTGAGCTTTCTCTGTTGGTGGTAGGTGTAATCTTCAGGAAATTGCTCACAAACCAGATAATTGACTATGTCTGCATACCAAGGCAATTCTTCAATATGGAACAGCTGCTCATCCGAGAACACCGCACTCACCTCTGATTCATTGTGATCAACTTTAGGGTTTCCCAATCTAGACAAATGATCTGCAACTTTGTTCTCCGTCCTCTTTCGATCAATTATTTCTATGTCAAATTCTTGGAGGAGGAGAACCCATCTGATCAACCTTGGCTTGACGTCTTTCTTTGTCATTAAGTACTTTATTGCCGAGTGATCAGTATGGATGAGTACCCTTGTCCCTAGTAGATATGCTTGAAATTTTTCCTATGCAAAAAATACCGCCAGAAGCTCTTTCTTTATGGTGGTATAATTTGTCTGAGCAGAATTTAATATTTTACTCGCATATGCGATGGGATGCAAGATTGTTTTTTTCTTTTGCGCTAAAGCTGCTCCCATCGCATACCCGTTTGCATCTCACATTATTTCAAAAGGCAGTGTCCAATCAGGTGAAATTAATATGGGTGCGGTAATTAGCGCATTCTTCAAAACTCTGAATGCGTTGAGGCAGTTGTTGTCAAAATCAAATTTTCTGTCAGCCTCTAACAATGCAGTCAGTGGTCATGCTATTTTGGAGAAGTCTTTGACAAAGCGTCTGTAGAATCCAGGGTGCCCCAAGAAACTTCGTACAGCCTTCACACTTGTTGGAGGTGGAAGTTTTTCAATTGCTTCAATTTTTGCTTTGTCCATTTCCAATCCATCCCGGGAAACCTTGTGTCCCAACACTTGCCCTCCTTCACCATGAAATGGCATTTTTCCCAGTTAAGCACTAGATTCGTCTCTTCAGTATCTTCTCCAAGTTGGCTAGACAGACTTCATAAGTCTTCCCATAAACACAGAAGTTGTCCATAAATATTTCGATAGAGTCCTCAAGATAGTCTGAAAAGATGGCCATCATACACCTTTGGAACGTGCTTGGTACATTGCAGAGGCCGAACGGGATGTGGCGAAAAGCAAATGTCCCATATGGGCAGGTGAATGTGGTCTTGTCTTGGTCTTTTAGAGCTATCATAATCTTGTTGTACCCGACATAACCATTCAGAAACCAGTAAAAGTCATTTCCATCTAGACAGCCTAGCATTTGATCAATGAACGGCAAGGGGAAATGATCTTTCTTTGCGGCCGCATTCAGCTTGTGGTAGTCCATGCAAATGCGCTACCCAGTGATGGTCCTTTGTGGTATTACTTCATTGTTTTTGTTCGGGACTACCGTCATGCCATCATTTTTCGGCACACACTGTACGGGGCTAACCCACTTGCTATCTGCTATAGGATAAATGATGCCCGCATCTAACTATTTAATGATCTCCTTCTTAACGACCTTTTTCATCGCAGGGTTGAGTCTACGTTGATGTTCGATCGTTGCTTTGTGGTCCTCTTCAAGAAGAATGCAGTGCATATAGTACGCTGGGCTAATTCCTCTAATGTCAGCGAGCATCCAGCCAATTGCTCGAACATGCTTCCTCAGAATGCTTATCCATGCATTCTTCTGGTTTTTGTTGAGCTTAGAGGAAATAATAACAGGTAACTTCTCATTCTGCCCCAAAAATGCGTAC
The DNA here is from genome assembly GCF_009727055.1 of Benincasa hispida. Taxonomy (NCBI): domain Eukaryota; kingdom Viridiplantae; phylum Streptophyta; class Magnoliopsida; order Cucurbitales; family Cucurbitaceae; genus Benincasa; species Benincasa hispida. Next base: position 38,458,093 of record NC_052358.1, on the reverse strand, counting down.
TTTAAATGATTTGGTAGGGTCTTTAATTCTAGTGTTGGTGGTTCTACTAGGGATGGTTGCGTTGCTTTTCTTTCTTCTTTCTTTATTGCCTCTTCTTTTTGGTCTGCAATCATCTCTTCTTCCTTGCTTGTTTTTGTTATGATCGCATTACAGGCAGCAACAGATGCGCTGGCATCCTCTTCTTCATTTTCTTCTTCACACTTTTCTTCTTCAATCACATTCTGATCGTCATCTGAGTCATGCAGATCTTCTTTATCTGGAAACTTCATGGAACAAATTATGTTGAACTTGAGCTTCTATCCGTTGATACTCAAAGTGATCTCTTCTTTATGTACATCAATCTGGGCATGACCTGTTGATAAAAATGGTTGCCCCAGAATGATGGGTGCATCTTTGTCGGCCTCGTAATCCAAAATGTTGAAGTTGGCTGGAAGGATAAATTTGTCAATGGTGATTAGCACATCCTTCACCTTTCTATTTGGATGCACCAGGGATCGATCAGCCAACTGGAGAGTCAAAGTCGTGGGGACAAGTTACCTCACATTCAGCTGCTTAAAAATCGATAGAGGCATCAAATTGATGCTGGCTTTCTAAGGTCACATATGCTTGCCGATGTACAGTCCCTCTTATGGAGCAGGGGTATGGTGAAGCTCCCAAGATCGCTCATCTTTTGGTCGGAATTATTGATTTTGAACTTTGTGTCAATTCCACCATGGCAAACCTACCAACTCCCCTCTTCTTGGTTACCATGTCCTTTCAGGAACTTTGCATTGGCAGCATCTCCTCAATCGCTTCGCTGAAAGGAATATTAATATGTAATTGCTTTAACATACGAGGAAGCGTTTGGTACTGTACCTCTTCATTTCTTTTTTTTCTTTCTAAGTCTCTACGGAAAGGGGGTAACAACATTTTTCACAAGTCCCCGTCTTAGGTTGGCTTTTAGGTCGAACGCAACCTTGGTTCTATTGTTTTTTTTTTCTTTTTCTTCTTCTTGCATCACCGTAACTTCAGATGTTCTGACGTGATGAAAGCTGTCCGAACTAGCTCTTTTTTCTCCCTCCAAGTCTTCCCACTTCGCAATGTCACAACCTGACATTGCTTTTTACCTGATCCACCTGGGTTGCGTGGGAGTTCTGTTGAACTCGACAGAGCCCCTTGCGGTCTACTTTTTAGCTCACTCACAATCTGGCCCATATGTAATTCTAGATTACGGATGGTCGTAGCCTGACTTTGAAGCACAGTTTTGTTTTTCTCTATGTACTGCTTCAATAGGCTCTCCAAGGAAGAGAATTGTGGTGGTTGTGAGCTACTTGCTTGATTGCTTTTCTGACCGTTTTTGCGTGGGAAGAATCTTAGTGGCCCTTCTTTCTGTGCCACAGATTGGAAGTTCTGTTGCTGATTCTTCCATGCAAAATTGGGGTGGTTTCTCCACCCGGGGTTGTAGGTATTCGACAAGGGGTTATTCTTTACAAAGTAAATGGATTGTGGATTTTCCTGGCATTCTTCCATCGCATGCCCATCACCACAAGTCGCACCCCTTACGGTGTTTTGACTAATTGCATTGATTTGCCCAGTTTGCGGTGTTGGGCTGCTGATCGTAATTCTCTGAATTAAGTTCATCATTGCGGCCATCTGATTTTGTAATGAAGCAATAGCGCCATTACTTGCGTCATTGTCTTTGATTCTCAATCTCTAGTCACTCTCCAATCTTCGTGGTTCTTAGAGATGTGATCCAAGATATTCTTCGCCTCATCATACGTTATATCAAGCAGACCACCAGCGACTGCCGCATTGGCAGTGCTCTGCGAAGCGGGATTCAAACCATAATAAAAGATTTCCATTTGAAGGCAGTCTAGCAAACCATTGTGTGGAAAATCCCTGACCAACCTCTTAAACCTCGCCCAGGCATCACTGAGCGATTCGTCCATGTCTTCTTCAAAATTTGTAATTAGTTTCCTTCGTCTAGTGTTCTTAGTAGGTGGAAAGTATTTCTTCATAAACTTCTCCATGACCTGTTCCTAAGAAGTGATCTCTCCCAGCTCGAGAGAATATGTCCATTTCCTTGCCTGATCATAGAGAGAAAATGGGAACAAAGTTAGTTGAACTTCTTCGGCAGAGATGTTCGGGAACACAAAAGTATTGCAGATTTTGATAAAGCTACGGAGGTGGGCATACGGGTCCTCGCCACGTCGGCCTACGAATTGTTCTGCAGTCTGGATCATTTGTAGCATCACCGATTTCATTTCGAATTTTCTTCCATCGAGGGTAGGCCTCATGATTCCTGGGCAGAAATCATAGAGGTTTAGTGATGCTTAGTCCCTAATGGGTCTATTGCGATTGTTTGCCAGCAGGATTAGATTCGCCATGACATTATTTTCGTTTAGAGCCCCGTTTCCAGGCTGCTCTACCATCTCTTCTTTATCTGACTGTGGTTGTTGTTGGCGGTCTCTCAATCTTCATTTAAACATCCTCTCAATCTCCGGGTTGTAATTCGCCAGAGATTGAGAGTCTGCAAAGAAATCCAAGAAATTACCGTTAGCACACTATTTTGCCGAAGTCCTCAGCAACGGCGCCAAAAACTTGATGCTTGGTTTTATGAAGTGAAATTATGGATGATATGCAATGATGAGCTTGCATTGAGCACTCAAGTTTCCTCAGCGGAATCCAAGTGTAAACCCCACTGAGTTTCCTGGTAAGTCCAGGGTCGAACTCAGGGACTTGGGAAAATTGTTGCGTTGGTAAGATAATTAGCCTGTCAACTTAATTCGGATTCGACTGTCATCAGCTTTCTGTCCCATTGCGATTAATTAGCCTTTCACCCAGATATACCCACCATGTTGCGACAATCCTTCTTGAGCAAATGTTTGCGAACACGATCACAGTAAAGCCTTGCGGTAATGCTACGCTCGATTAATGATTTCCTATGATCACAATTTTTGCCTTGCATCAACGCATATTCTGTATAAAAATACAAAAATCAACTTTTCCTATGCGATGAACGCATGCGACCACAAGATTAAGAAATTGATGCTTAATGGACGCAATTTAACATGTTCTATCAACGCAAGCCAACATTGTTTAAGAACTTAGCACTATGATAATGTGCATTTTTGCTTGTTATTAATAGGCATAATTTAGAACGTCATTTCAATTTCTTTGGGTTTTGTATCAACACATGTACTGGGCATCCCAAAATCCTGAAGTGACGTAAACTACCTTTGTGCCTTCTCCATAACTCATGTGGTGTTTTTAAAACATTTTTCAACAGAACCATGTTCAAAATATATATTTCAGTCTATACTGCATATCCCCAAAATGATTGAGGTAACTGGGCGTAATTCATCGTCAAACGAACCATGTCTAATAAGGTTCTATTTCTCCTCTCCGATACATCAAGTCTATATAATCACACCTCGATCTGATCTAAGTGTTTTATTCTTTTTACCTAATAGGTTCTCAATCTCTTCCTCATATTCTTTGAACTTTTCAAGAGATTTGGACTTATGATGCATTAGGAAAATATTGCCATATCCTTAATAGTCATAAAAAAATAATGAAATATTCAGATCCTCCTCGAACTTTAACATTCATCGGACCACAGAGGTCTAAATGTATGAATTATTTCATATTTCATCGGACAACATTGAAAGGAAGTCATTATATTTAATGCATACATTGTGAATTATTTCATGTCTATTTAACTTAAAATAAGTGTTTGTAATGTAAATGGACATAATTTCAGTGTTGTTTGTTAATAAGATTAAAGCTATATATATGATCAAACAAAGCATTAAGAAAAGGCTATTATATAATAAAGATATCATTGAGAGAAAGCTATTATATGTTAAAGATAGCTTTAGTGACTAATGCTATTGAATGTTTTCATAGCCATGTATACATGCTATATCTCCATACTCTATTATAGCATCCATTATAGCTCTACAAAAAGGCTATAAAAAGTCCCAAACTTTTAATAACATGAGCTGTCAGGACCTTTGAAAAAGGCTATGAAAGGTCTTTTATAGCCTTTTTCGTTAAATATTGTATCCATTATTTCTTGTAATGAAACAAGGCTAGACATTTTCTTACGAAGTTCACTTACCTCGTTAGCTTATTTCACATTGGTGGAGGCTCTCATGCAAAACTGTTGAGAGTTCGCAGCCATGGTTGCAACCAATTTCATCGCCCCAGTGGGGGTTTTGTTGACTGAGGTTCCTCCTGCAGCTGCATCAATGCTACTCTTGTTAGCTTGCATCAACCCCTCGTAGAAATACTGAATCAACAACTGATCTAAAATCTGATGGTGAGGGAATTTTGCACAAATCTTCTTGAGACGTTCCCAATACTTATGAAGTGTTTCCCTATCAAACTGCATTATGTTGTAGATCTCCTTTCTGATACTAGCAGCTTGAGATGCAGGGAAGAACTTCTCCAAGAACTGCCTCTGTAACTCCTCCCAAGATGTAATACTCTCTGGTGGTAGGATGTAGAGCCATTCCTTAGCGTCGTCCTTCAACGAGAAGGGAAATGGCCTCATGTCGATCTGTTCCTGAGTTACCCCATTTGACCTCATACCATCACACACAACGTAGAATTCCTTCAGGTGCTTGTGCAAGTCTTCACCTGGTAGACTAGAAAAGGAAAAGAGTAAGTGAATTAAGTTCAAAATTACATGTTGTTTTTGGATAGGCAATGCAAAGAGGTTATTGAGTAAAATCAGGAGCCGCAACTTCCTTAAGTATCTTTTCACGTTCAGGCATGATTGGTGGTACGTTTTAAGGAACATCTACTTCTTCAGACTCTTCTTCTTGTGTGTCTTCAACACATATTTTTCTTTTGAACGCTGCTTGTTGTCTCCTCTCTCTTTTAATTCTTCACTCCTCCCAGTAAATTTCTGCAAGGTAGAATAGTCTAGCCCCTCGGGAGTGTCAGCCATGCATAAAAAAGAGAACGAATTAGCAAGGAAGGAACTATAAGCCTAAAAGATTTAAGAAATCCATTGGCTCCCTGACAACGACGAAAAATTAGGTGTAACGCCCTAGGTCGTATTGCAACCCAAATTAATTTCCATGCCTTACTTTACTAAATATAGCAAGGGTAGTACATAGTCGACCCACAAAGAGAAAAAGAGAAAAATGTCATATCGCACCCTAAATTTAATATAAATATGATTGATATTAATGTCATAAAATAGAGAAAAAGAACTATAGTTTTTACTATAGTTTATATTGTATATGATGCAATATTAAAACTATAGGTTAGAAATATAATATGGTAAGTTGGTTATCATATTTATTTTTAATTATTAATTATTTGATAATTATTTCCCTTTTTCTCTCTAACCACCTTAAGTAGGGAGTTAATCGTTTTTTGTGGCAAGTTGAGATAAATAAAATGAGATTTTATCTTTCCTTACTGATCTAAGAGTGATATACGACTGGCCAAGTCTTCTATATTTTTTCCTTGAGAGTCTATGCAATAGACACTTTCTGTAAATGATTGAAAGATCTTTCTATGCGATAGACTGTTGTTTTCCTCGATCGTCTTCCTCCTCCAACTCAAAAACACTCTCTAATTAAAATAGCCAGAGCCTACCACTCTTGGATTCTCACACCAAGAATACCAAGGTAATTAAGCGGTTGTGTCCTCTTTTAGTTCGAGAGTTGCATTGTTGTTTGCTACTGTTTGGAGTGTTCGTGACTTGTATGCAGTGTTCGTGCAATTCGAGGGGTTAACACGAAGAAGAGTTCTTCAAAGGTATAATCTCTAAACTTTGTTTCTTGTTAGAAAACATCTTGCAATTTTTTGATGCATAATCTGTTTGGTTAATTGTAAATGTTTGCATTCAATCAAAATGGTATTTGGACAATCGGCTTCCACTCATAGGTTCTTTGTAAAACGAGTTCCTTCAATTGGTATCAGAGCTAGGTTGTGTTCTGATTTCTAAATTCTATTTTTTGTATTGAATTATTTACAGTTTGGTGGGTTTAAGTTTATGCATTGCGTTTAACTGTTAAATGTGTGTGGATGTTGTTGATGGATAATTTTGGGATATTTGTCTTTGTTTATGGCTTTTATTATAGTTTACAAAAGTTAATTTGTAAGGTCTCTGCTTTTTTTGGCATAATTTCTTGCAATTGAGTCTTTATTCATTTAGAGTTTTGAGTCCTTCGTGAAGAAGTAGGCGCAAAGGTTGCAGTTCTTTTCAATGGAGAAGACGAAACAGTGGTCGTATCGTGTAGCTTCAACTAAACGATTGTTTAGATTTGGCTATGCATTTGTGTAGAGTTTTTTGCACGATCATGTGGCATTTTCTAAACAATTGCATAGCTAATGCTACATGATCGTGTAAAGTGTTTACTCGATCGTGTTGCTTTGGCTGCATGATCGCATACGCACTCGAGGTGTAAACGATCACGCGATATTTGATACTCTACGCAAAGCATGCGTGCTAAACAATCGTGTAGGCTATCATGCTCATCGCATAGTCGGTAGCTACCAATCGCATAGTATACGGTACTCGACGCTTGCTACTCGATCGTGTAGACTATCATGCTTATCGCATAGTCTTTAGCTACACGATCGCATGGTTTGCATTACTCGATGCGCATTGCACGATCGTGTGGACTTCATGCTCATCGCATAGTACAAAGCTACGCGATTGTTGCTACACGATTGTTTATTCTCGATGTGCATTGCTCGATGATCAGAGGATTTGCTACATGATCTAGTTGCGAGGTTTCAAGGCGAGTGGTTCAAGACCCAATTCACATGTTCTGAACTGGTTGACTCAAACTTTTGTAATACATTAGCCTTTACTTTCCAGTTTTTGAGATATACTATCCCGGTCCATCAACTTTTATTTAAATATGCATTTGATGTATATTTATCTTATATGCCATAATGTATGTCATATAGTTTTAAAATCCACCATAGGTTATGCATTTTATTTCATGCACCATTTTATATTATAAGTGTTATAATATAATAGTATGCATGATTAAATTACGTTAAGCATGCTCATGCATAATATAATATAAGAGTTATAATATATGCTGCATTATAGTATATCGATGCATCATTTATATTCTAAATGTTTTAATATAAGGTTGTATATTGGCATGGAATGTATGCTATAGCTTAGTTCATTACTTGTTTATATAAAAGTTATATATTAGTAATGAATGAACATCGCATGAAGCATGACACTACTTTAGGTTAACTTATAAATATTATAAATATCTTATGAATGTCTAACTAGCAATGTCGAATGGTTTTAATTGTTTCATTTTTTTATAAAAGTTGAAATTAGAATTAAGATCATTAATAAGAGTTGCATGCACACCTTAGGCTTTAATCATCTTTTAAAAGTGTTTTAAAATTTGATTGAGATAGACCTAAGATTACATTTCTAATATGATTAGAAATCTAAGTTTAATCTTTTAAATCGGTTTAATAGGATTAAATTGATTCTAATAAAAGACTAAATATGTGACAAATGTATCTATAAGGGACCTTTTGGCTAAGGCTAGTTCTGGCGAGGCTGGGGTACTTAAATCGATGGAAACATCGCACCCCTACTTGGGAACCTATATGGAAAGGTGAATTAGATAGATTTGTTACATGCATGAAAATTTGATGAAAGTCTATTAAAGAGTTGAATATGACTTGAATCAAACTTGTTTAATCATAAAAAGCAAGTGTTATTTTTTAGAAAATTAAACAAACCACTTAGTTAAAACCAGTAGCCAAATTTTCTAAGTTAATGAACCCTAGGTAGAATATTCAGTGGGAGGTAATTGGGGTATATGATATACTTCACTTTACTTCTACACGTTTCTCCCTAAAAGTTCACACCGTGAGATGTATCCTCAGCCTCGAGGCACCTTTGGAGTGTCCCCCTACGTGTGGCATTTGGGTATGTCAATACCAAGGGGAATGGAGAGAATGTTCATAGTAAATAGGAGCTGGACGTGTGACAACATATCCCTCGACCTCTCTCCTTTCGTTGGATAAAATTTTTGTGTATCACCTCGTGGCACCTCTGGAGTGTCCCCCTAAAGAATGACAGTTTTACACAACTCTTTATTTGATATCCAGAAATGGATAGGGTTACTTTAGTCTCTTTTTCTAATTGGCTTTTCCCCTAAGGTTGGCTCATTAGGATAGGACTCTAGAGCCTAAAATGAGGAGTTACACTTACATAGAATTGTGAAGGGTGTTAACAAATTCTCGACCAAATAATGGTAACTATTAGATTCAGTTACAAGGAGTTGTTTCCGTCTAATGGTTGAGATTGTCTCATTCTAGTGAAAGGGCACTTGATCACCCTACAGTGACTTTCGTCTTGCCTCACTAGAGCATCATTGCAAAATAGATGTCACTTAGGTTACACTCGAACTATTTTGCTAAAACTTACTTGGTTTTAAAAGTGATTAATGCAAGTAGACTTATTAAGTTTGTTCTTTTTTCAACAATTTAAAATATGGCTACCGCTACCCTTTCATTACTTGCTGCCGATAAACTGACTGGAGAAAATTACGGTAGTTGGAAAAACACCATTAACATGATACTAATCATCGATGACCTAAGGTTCGTCCTTACGGAGGAATGTCCTTCTATTCCACCTCCTACCGCTACTCGAAACGTTTGAGAAGCATATGAGTGTTGGGCATGGGCGAATGAAAAGGCCTGAGCGTATATCTTGGCCAACCTTAACGATGTTTTGGCCAAGAAGCATGAGCCCATGATCACTGCATGTGAGATCATGGAGTCCTTAAGAAGAATGTTCGGACAACCTTCCGCGCAGCTCTGGCACGATGCTCTAAAGTACATCTTCAACTCACGCATGAAGGAAGGAACATCTGTTAGAGAACACGTTCTCAATATGTTCAACCTTTGGAACTAAGTCTATACCTTCTTCCTCCGGCACTAGAAAGTTGAAGAAGAAGAAGGGTGGTAAGGGAAGGCGCCTGCTAACCCACAATCTGCTGCTCCAAGGGGTAGGCAACCAAAGAGGCTTGGCAAGGGAAAGTGTTTCCATTGCAACCATGATGGGTACTGGAAGTAGAACTACTCAAGATATTTGACTGAGAAGAAGAAGGCCAAACAAGGTAAATGTGATTTACTTGTTTTAGAAACTTGTTTAGTGGAGAATGATGATTCTATCTGGATTACTGACTCTGGGGCCACTAACCAAGTTTGTTCTTCATTTTAGGAAATTAGTTCTTGGCAGAAGCTTGGTGCTGGTGAGATGACGATGCGAGTTGGAACCAGGCACGTCGTCTTAGCTATGGCAGTGGGAAGTCTCCAGTTAATTTACAGAATAGATTTATCATTTTGAATGATGTATATGTAGTTCCAAGTTTAAAGAGGAACTTAATTTCTGTAAAGTCTTTGCTTGAATGTAATTATCAACTAAATTTTTTAGTTAATAAAGTGTTTATTTCGAAAAATGGTGTTGATATTTGCTCTGCACAACTGGAAAGTTATTTGTATGTGCTAAGGTCGTTAGCTACAAATACCCTCCATAACATAGAGATGTTTAAACTGTCGTAACTTAAAATAAGTGACTTAAAATTTCTCCTAAAGAAAATGGCCAACTTTAGCACCAAAGATTAGGGCACATTAATCTCAATAGGATTGAGACGTTGGTGAAGAATGGACTTTTAAGTGAGTTAGAAGAAAATTATTTACCTGTGTGTGAGTCATGCCTTAAAGGCAAGATGACTAAAATACCTTTTACTGGAAAAAGTCATAGGGCCAAAGAACCTCTAGTGTTATGAATACTTCATCACTTTTACTAATGATTATTAAAGGTATGGGTACGTTTATTTAATGCAACATAAGTCTGAGTCCTTTGAAAAGTTCAAAGAGTTCAAGGCTGAGGTTGAAAATGCATTAAATAGAACGATTAAAATACTTCGATCTGATCGAAGTGGAGAGTTTTTGGATTTTGAGTTCTAGAACTATATGATAGAATGGAATAGTTTCCCAACTCTCAACACTTGGTACATCTCAGCTGAATGGTGTATTAGAAAAGAGAAATCGAACCTTGTTGGACATGGTTCGGTCTATGACGAGTTACGCTTCCTTACCTGACTCGTTTTGAGGTAATGCAGTGGAGGCTGCAATTTATATCCTGAACTGTATTCCCTCCAAGAGTGTTGTCAGAACACCTCTGGAGTTATGGAATGATCGTAAAGCTAGTTTACGTCATTTCCATATCTGGGGTTGCCAATACATGTGCTTGAGGCTAATCCTAAGAAATTGGAACTACATTCAAGGTTATGCCTATTTGTAGGCTACCCCAAGGGAACGAGAGGAGGTTTCTTTTATGATCCTAAAGAAAACAAAGTGTTTGTATCGAAAAATGCTACTTTTCTTGAGAAGTATCATATAAAGGAGCACATACCTAGAAGCAAAATCGTGTTGAATGGCTTTCCAAGGAAACTACTGAGTCTTCAACAAGAGTTGTTGAAGATCCTATTACCTCAACAAGAGTTGTTGAAGTAGGTTCATCTAGTAGGTCAAATCCACCTCAAGTGTTGAGGGAACCTCGACGTAGTGGGAGGGTTACGAACCCACCTATTCACTATATGAAATCCTAGCTATAGTAGCTGAAGGCGAGGTTGAGGACCCATTGTCTTATAAGAAGGTAATAGAGGATGTTGACAGAGATGAATGGATCAAAGCCATGGATCTCGAAATGGAGTCTATGTACTTCAATTCAGTTTGGGATCTTGTAGATCAACCTGATGGGGTTAAATCTATAGGTTGTAAATGGATCTACAAGAGGAAATGAGGTGCTGATGGGAAGGTGCAAACCTTCAAGGCTAGACTGGTGGCAAAGGGTTATACCCAGGTAGAGGGAGTTGACTATGAGGAGACTTTCTTGCCTGTTGCCATTTTGAAGTCTATCCGAATCCTTCTATACATTACCTTGTATTATGACTATGAGATATGGAAAATGGATGTTAAGACTACTTTTTTGAATGACAATATTAAGAAGACCATTTATATAGTGCAGTCTGGGGGATTCATAGTCTACGGTCAAGAGCAAAAGGTTTGCAAGCTAAATCAGTCCATTTATGGACTGAAACATGCATCTAGATCTTGGAATATAAGTTTGATCATGCTATCAAATCTTATGGATTTGATCAGAACGTTAATGAGCCTTGTGTCTACAATAAGATCATCAATGGTTCAGTAGTTTTTCTAATGTTATATGTAGATGATATCCTACTCATTGGGAATGATATAGGCTTACTGACTACAGTTAAGAACTGGTTAGCGATCCAGTTCCAAATGAAAGATTTGGGAGAAGCTCAGTTTGTTCTTGGTATTTAGATCTTTCGGGATCGAAAGAAAAAAATGCTAGCACTTTTTCAGGCATCATATATTGATAAGATGTTGATCAAATATTTGATGCAGAACTCCAAGAGGGGCCTTTTGCCTTCCAGGTATGGAGTTACATTGTCTAACGAATAGTGCCTTAAGACGCCTCAAGAGATTCAGGAAATGAGACGGGTCCCCTATGCATCTATCGTGGACAGTTTAATGTATGCGATGTTATATACTAGACCTGACATCTGCTATACTGTGGGGATAGTCAGTAGATATCAGTCTAATTCAGGATATGATCATTAGACAGTCGTCAAGAACATCTTCAAGTATCTACGGAGAACGAGGGACTACATGCTTTTGTATCGTTCTAAGGATTTGATCGAGGGACTACATACTTGTGTATGGCTCTAAGGATTTGATTCTTACAGGATATATGGACTTTGATTTTCAGACTGATAGGAATTCTTGGAAATCCACAATAGGATCAGTGTTCACTCTTTATGGAGGAGCTGTAGTATGGCAAAGCACCAAACAGGGGTGCATCGCGGACTCCACCATGGAGGTTGAATATGTAGCAGCTTGTGAAGCTGCTAAGAAGGCCGTTTGGCTCAGGAAATTCCTGACTGAACTAAAATTTGTTCCAGACATGTCAAAGCCAATCACACTTTATCGTGATAATAATGGTGTTGTGGCTAATTTTCGTGAGCCTAGGAGTCATAAGCGCGACAAACACATTGAGCAGAAATACCATCTCATCTGAGAGATTGTGCATCGAGGGAAGTGATTAGCACGAAGATAGCTTCAGAGCACAACGTTGCTGATTTGTTTACAAAGGCCCTCACGACTACAGTGTCTAAGGGTCACATGTAGAGTATGGGCTATGGGACAGACCATGACTAGACTAGGGCAAGTGGTGTTGGGATTGGTGTCCTAATTCTCCCGGAGTCTCATTGTTTTGTAAAGATACACATTGTTCAATGAATAAAATAAATGTTATTTAATTTTGGCATTTACTCATATCCAATAAACAAAGCTTCTTGGTTATCTTATGTGAACTTAAGCATGTATATGTGATATACAAGTGGATCATGCCTTAAGTGATAACCTAAATCGGTCTGTAATATAAAGATTAAGGTGGGATACCTGATCCTAGTGACACTAAGGATACGGTCTACTTTGTAGAGGTTTGAAAGTGTTGTAAACTACTACAGATGGTAGATCCTCACAATTCATGTGGAGACATGAAGCAAGGGTGTCCTATGCAAAGAGTTTGTATAAGACCTGAACCACGAGATGACTAGACTCTGTATATAACGCCGTTGATACTAAAGACTTGCATCTCACCTAAACGAACATAGGTGACATGACCTCAATCCTAAGTGTTTTGGGAACTCCTACCTTTGAGAGCGGTTCTTTTATTAGTATGGGTGAGAGTGGCTAGATTTCCAACTTAACATGCCTACCTTTATGAGGACTTGTCTGATCTGGGAGTTGGGAACTCAATCCACAAGATGGAATTCACTCCTTTCCTGAAGTAGGGATAAGTAGAGAGATTGCTCCCTTAAGGGCTGATTCCGGGGCTTGAACATAGTGGCAACAACTTCTCTTTGGAAGAGAAGACTCAGTCATAGTAGGACTATGACTTATGTTCATTAAAGGGATCAGTGGTACTTAAGAAGAACGATGTAACTACAGAGGCATAATGGTATTGGTCGCTTACCACGAGCATCTGTGAAGGTTGTCGCGCTGCTATATTAAGATGGACACATAATATATCTTAATAAAGGAGAGTTCAGCGTACTCGGGTCATTAGTGGCAGTGCCCTGATAGTATAGACGTGAAAGAGTCTCATATGAAAAGTTCCATGTAGCAATGTCGAATCACTTCAATTCACAATGATCAAAATACATAAATATTACATTTCAACACACAATAGTTATGCAAAACAAATCTTAATAACAGCATGCTACAAACAACAAATTACAAAGGAACAGTAGTGACTATACAGTTAGAGACAATCTTCAATCTTCGGAACGTCCAACGTAGCGAACCTTCAAGTGATTTACCACGCCCGACGGAGCATCATGCAATAGGAACGAAAACTATGAACTCACGACCGCAACAAGTGACACGCACCGTATAAAGGCCCCAGTATTCTCGGAGTGAAAACCCAAATGGTGAGTCTTTGGTGATAATTGGTAAGGAAGGAGGGAAACCACGAATCGTGTAGACAATAAACAATGAGGAAGTATAATCTATCGGATGGACAGAATGCTTTATTTGTTTTAGAGAGCTAACACGATCGAGTAGGATTTACAGAACGATCATTTAGGAAAAGGTACTACGATCGTTTAATAAAACTGAACAATACAAATCGATATTAGAGGAAGCGTATCGATCGTGTAGAAAATTTAGTGTTGCGATCGATTAAGTGGAGAGGCTAGTCGTTAAGGCTCTCGCGATTTATATTCCTGAGTTTTCTAACCGAATTGCTCCACTAACCACCTCCAGAACGTGAAATTTGGGTTAATTATTCATATAATTAACCAATTAATTAATTAATTATATATTATATTTATATTTTTATCGATTAGTTGATATCACATTATCTATAGTTACTTTTCTCCTCTACTTGATATAAATCATATTTATATCTAATTTCCTCCAAAATAATATATCTCATACATTTGCCAATTATATCATATATAATTAACCAGTCCAATTATATCATATATAATTGAACTTCCTTTTGTCAATTTGAACATTTCAAATTAACCCAAATACTGGTTCTCGACTTTATCTAAGCTACCCAGGGGACCAAATGGACCTGTGGCTCAAAGCTCCAACGATCCGTGAATAGCTGACTAAACTCTTTAGCCACGAGATCCACCATCCGTTAACTATCAGGCATTCCACTAAGGACCAACAGCTGAACTCTTCTTACCACAGATATATTTCTATGTCCATTGGATATAACCAATCATGAGTATGATGACCCTTCACAGATGCTCGTAACTACAGCTGGGCCAAATTATCGTTATGCCTTTGTAGTTACATCTCACTCCTTAAGTACCACTGATTTCTCTAATGAACAATACAACATAGTCCAACTATGTGTGAACACCTCTCGGGACAAGAGAAGGTATGTGACGCCACATCGTTCAAGCCCCAGAATCAGCCCTTAAGGGAGCCATCTATCTACTTACCCCTGCCTCGGGGAAGGAGTAAGTTCCATCTTATGTAGCTGAGTTCCCAGCTCCCAAATCAGACGAATCCCCAAAATGGTAGGTTTAGTCAGTTATTTATGTACCGTTGAAGCTTCGAGCTATAGGTCCATGAGGTCCCCTTGGTAGGTTGGATTTAGTTGAGGATCAGTTCTTGGTGTTGATTTGAAATGTTCAAATTGATCAGAGGTATTTTGATTATATATGATATAATTGGTTTGATGTATGAGATGCATCTAGTGGAGGATTGATGTAAATGAGATTTACATTAAGTACCATGGGATAGAAAAAGAACTATGGTTTATATGTTTCATGAGATGAAATATTAAAACTATAGGTTATAAATATAGTATGATAAGTTGGTTATCGTTTATGTTTATAATGATATTAATTATTGGATAATTAATTCTTTTTCTTTTAAATAACCAAAGTAGTGGGTGGTTATTGAATCATGGTAACTGTGAGTTTAAAAGGAAATAGTTTTCCTATTTTGAAAAGAAATTTTTTTACAAACGATTGAAAAAGTTGAGTTTTCTCTCCGCAAAAAAGAAATTCACGAAGTCGTCAAGTAAATTCGAATTTACTAAACGACGACTGGGCGAGCTAAATGATCGTATAGTAATTACCAAACGATTACATAGCTTTTCTAGACGATCGTTGGCCCAAGGTAAACGATTTGTATGTAGGCGACAGACCGAGCTAAACAATAGATTAAACAATCGCATAACTTTATCTAAACGATTGGGCATCGACCTATACAATAGGTCTCCGCCATCTCCTACTTGCCTAGTCGTGTACGCGATTGTTGTTTCCTCCTTCATCTGCCTTATACCAAGTTCGAACAGAGCCCACCCTCTGGATTCTCACACTAAGAATACCAAGGTAGCCTTGTTGGCGGTGTCAGACTTAACTCGACACCGTTGAGGTTTTCTGGAGACCGTTCGTGGTGCTATGGAGGCTGTTCATGTTGCGGAAGAGTTCGTGACCGAGGAGATCGTTGAGGACGAGTGCGAAGTGTTCGTGCGGTGTTGCGATCGTGTAGATCGAGTGTTCGTGGTCACTATTGTTCAAGCGGTCGCGCAACGGAGCGTGGAGACGCATCCTTATATGTGCGTAAAGTTTGTTCTCTATTCATTTGAGTTTATTCATGCTTTAATTTCTCTGTATGAATTGAATAACCGCTTGTTTAGAAGTCGACTATAAATATATGTTTATTCATGATTGTAATTTGGTATATCTTATTCCGCTGCTCATGGAAATCTCGAGTTCCGATTTCCTTCAATTAGTATCAGAGCCAGGTTCTCTGATATTCCAAATTACAGATCTGAATCAAACACATTTTTCAGTCACGATGGATTTCTACGTTTGTGATTAACCATTTTCGGCATTTGTGGATGATTTGATGAATGTTTCGGGTTTAAATTTCCTTTTTGTTAAAGCTTCCAGTATTACAAAGTGTTAATTGTAAGGGCCCCTGTGTTTTTGGGCGAAATTAACTTTGCAATCGAGTCTGTAGTTTGAAAAGTTTAAGTTCATCGAGTCGTTCATGATGAAGCTTTGGCGCATGGCGATGCAATTCTCAATGAAGAAGAAGACCAAGCGTTGGTTGGATCGTGTAGCCTCAGGTAAACGATCGTTGGGATTCTACTAAGGGATCATTTAGATATTTTTTTTTACGATTGTGTAGTATTTTCTAATCAATCGTTTAGCTAATGTTATGAGATGGGGTAAATCGTTTACCATATCGCGTAGGCGCTGGAGGTAGGCGATCATGGTGGGAGCATGCGATGCTTGTCGTTTAGTAGAAGGTGCGGACTAGACGATCGCGTAGTTAGCAAGCTTCATCGCTTAGTTATTACCTATGCAATCATGCATATGGCGCTAGCTAAGCGATTGCTTAGGCGATGGTGCTTCGCGGCATCGTAGTCATTTAGACGATCGCGGAAGGCGGGCGCTGTGCGGAGTGCACTAAGCGATCGTGTACTTTAGGCTTCATCGCTTTGTAAAGCTACACGATCGTGTAGTAATAGCTAAATGATCGTTTGGATTTTTCTAGACAATCATATAGTAAATGCTAAACGATCGTTTAACTCTGGGATCACTGGTAAGCGATAGAGCAAAGCGTTTGTTTTATCGTGTAGACGATCGCGGGGTGCTTAGTACACAATGGATGGTTGGAGAAGCGATGCTTTGCCGAGCGGTTCAAGACCCGGTTCGCCTGTTTGAACCGGAGACTCCTTGTCTTTGTAATAGTTAGCTTTATTTTTGTGTTTTAAGGTAATTTGACTCGGTTCATCAACTTTGATTGCTTATACATGTGATGTATGATGCTTATATGTCAAAGTGTTTGTCATATAGTTAAAAACCCACCTTAGGTTGTGCAATTATTCATGCATCATGTATTTTAAATGTTATAATATTGTATGAAGAAATTACTTGAAAGCATGCGCATGCATCATGAAATATAAGAGTTATATTTTGTATGCAGTGAGCATTATCATGCATCATCCTTTTATTATAATTGTTATAGTCTAAGGGTGAATGGATGCATGTTTTGCTTGTTTCATTGTTATTTTGTATAAGTGTTATATAAAAGAAGTAGCAATGAATGGACAATGCATTGAGCATGACACTTAGGCTGTTTATAATCCTTATGAATGCCTTACATATGTTAGCTTAGCTTTGTGGTTATTTTCGTTTATAAGTGTTATAAAGGAAATTAGACCTAAAATCAATAATTCAGAGTTGCATGCGAACTTAGGGTGAACTCAAGTTTTTTAAAAGGTTTTTAAAATTGGATTGTGATAGACCTAAGTTCAAGTGGTTCTAAAGAGTTTAGTAACCTAGATTAATCTTTTAAAATCGATTTAAGAGGATTAAATTGGTTGGAATAAAAGATTAAATTTGTTGTAAACCTATCTATAAGGGACCTTTTGTCTAAGGGGGATTCTGGCTAGGTTGGGGTTCTTAAGTTGACGAAAACGTAACACCCCTACTTGGGAACCTACTTGGAAAGGTGAATTAGATATATTTTCAACAAGCAAGTGACGTTTTGGTCAAAGACTCCGTTAAAGAGTTTAATGGATGATGATCAAAAGTTGTTTAACTATCCAAGGTAAAAGTTACCCTTGGGAAACCTAAAAGTCACTTAGTTAAAATCCTTAGCTGTATTTTTTCTAAGTAAGCTAAACCTTAGGTTATAAAATACTCAGTGGGAGGAAGAGGCATATCAAATATGTCTATGCTTCCACTCACGTTTCTTCCTGTATGTTCACACCGTGAGATTCATGCTTGGCCTTGAGATGCCCAAGATGCATCCCCCTTCGGATGGTGTTTGCATGAGTCAATATCAAGGTGGATGGAGAAAGTGTTTATAGTAAGTGGGTGAAGGGTGTATGTCAATACGTCCTATGGTCTCTGTCATTGGTTCACACTGTGAGATCATTCTGTACGCCCTCGTGTTGCCTTTCAGAGCGTCCCTCTTCGGATGGGTTTTGTACAGTTGGTCAATATCAAGGTGAACTCTAGAAATGGATAGGGTCGCTTTAGGTTTTGCCCCAATCGGATTTTTTCCCTTTGGATTGGCCTTTTAGGACGAACCTCTAGGGCTTAAAATGGCGGGTCATACTTATGGGAGATTTGTAAGTAAGTTAATGATCTCATGGCCAAATCAATGATGGCTTTTTGTTATAGGAACAAGAGTTGTTCTGGTATTAATGACTGGTTGAGAACTTTTCAATTCAGAGGAGGGATAACTGACCTTCTTTCGGGGGCTTTTGTCCTAAACCTTTGAAGCGTCATTGCGAAACTGGATGTCACACGGGGTTCATGTTAGTTTTGCTAAAACCTTATTGGATGTTGTTTTGTTTTACAACGGGTATTTGCTTAAAACCTAACGTAGGTCAATGTATTTTTCTTTTCAACAACTTGTTAGTATTTCCGTTTAAAGTTTTTAAAAACGACCAATTACTTACAGTGGAAAGAATCATGTAAAACAAATTTCATGGCAAATGACCTCGATCTCACTACTCTCCAAAAGAGGAGACAAGATAGTAAATATGAGTTATTGGTCTTGGAGACATGTCTGGTAGAGAATGATGATTCTGCCTGGATCCTCGATTCAGGTGCTACCAATCATGTCAGCTCCTCTTACCAAGGATTCAGTTCCTAGAAAATGTTGTCATAGGGAGAGATAACTCTTCGAGTTGGTACTGGTGAGGTTGTTTTAGCTGTTGCTGTAGGCAGGCTGAAGTTATTTGTTGACAAGAAATGTTATCCATTACTGGATAATGTTTTTGTAGTTCCTCATATTAAGAGGAACTTAATCTCGATTTCTTGTCTCATTGAACAAGGGTACACTGCCTCTTTTTCTGAGAATAAAGTGTTTATTTTCAAGAATGGAATGGAGATTGGTTATGGTTCAATGGAAAATAACTTATATGTACTAAGGCTGTTAGTCATAAAAGCCTTGTTTAACACTGAAATGTTCAGTACGACAAGAACAGCTAAAAGACCAAAGGTTTCTCCAAAGGAAAAAGCCTATCTTTGGCATCTTAGGTTAGGTCACATCAACCTTAATAGGATTTATAAGTTGGTGAAAAGTGGACTTCTAAAGAGTTTAGAAGAAAACTCCTTGTCGGTATGTGAATCATGCCTCGAAAGCAAGATGACCAAACGACCTTTTACTGGAAAAAGGTTATAGAGCCAAGGAAGCCTTGGAGCTTGTACATTCAGATCTCTATGGTTCGATGAATGTTAGAGCTCAAGGTGGGTATGAATATTTCATCTCTTTCATAGATGATTATTCAAGGTTTGGGTATCTCTTCCTAATGCAACGTAAGTCTGAAGCCCTTGACATGTTCAAGGAGTATAAGGTTGAAGTTGAAAACTTATTAGGTAAGAAGATAAAAACTATGATCTGATCGTAGTGGAGAGTATATGGACCTCCAATTCCAGAACTATATGATAGAACATGGGATTGCGTCCCAACTCTTGGCCCCTGGTACACCTCAGTAGAATGGTGTATCAGAAAGGAGAAACATGACCTTGTTGGACATGGTTCGGTCTATGATGATTTATGCTCATCTTCTATGATCCGAGTGAGAACAAAGTGTTTGTTTCCACTAATGCTATCTTCTTGGAAGAAGATCACATGAGGATCATAAGCCACGAAGTAAGCTCATTTTACGTGAGATCTCAAGTGAGACTGAGACTGCTGAGGGTTCAACAAGAGTTGTTGAACAGACCGACAGATCAACAAGAGTTGTTGAGGTCGGGATGTCTAGTCAACCAGCTCAAGAGTTGAGACTGCCTCGACGTAGTGGGAGGGTTATAAACCCACCGGATCGCTACATGGGTTTGACTGAAGCCCAAAACAACATTACAAGTCATGGGGTCGAGGATCCGTTGTCTTTTAAGAAAGAAATGGAAGATTTGATCACTGGACGATAGTCACGACGTTCCTCAAGTATCTTCGAAGAACGAGGGACTAGCTTGTATATAGAGATAAGGATCTGATCCTTACGGGATAAAATGTTGCTGATTCCTTTACAAAGGCCCTCACGGATAAAGTGTTCGAGGGTCACCTAGATAGTCTGGGTATGCAGGACATGCGACATCTTGTCTAGGGCAAGTGGAAGATGATACTGGGGTATGCCCTCGTTTATTATATATTGTACATTTTTATATTGTATTGTACACTAGTCTCCCGAGCATTAGAACAAGTGGGAGATTGTTGGGATTGGTGTCCTAATTCTCCCAGAATCTCATTGTTTTGTAAGGATACACATTGTTCAATAAATAAAATAAGTGTTATTTAATTCTGACATTTACTCATATCCAATAAACAAAGCTCCTTGGTTATCTTATGTGAACTTAAGCATGTATATGTGATATACAAGGATCATGCCTTAAGTGATAATCTAAATCGATCTGTATTATAAAGATTAAGGTGGGATACCTGATCCTGGTGACACTATGGATACGACCTACTTTGTCTAGGTTTGCAAGTGTTGTAAAGTACTACAGATGCTAGATCCTGACCATTCATGTAGAGACATGGAGCGGGGGTGTCCTATGCAAAGAGTTTGTATAAGACCTGGACCACGAGATGACTAGACTCTGTATATAACGCCGTTGATATTAGAGACTTGCATCTCACCTAAACGACCATAGGTGACACGACCTCAATCCCGAGTGTTTTGGGAACTCCTGCCTTTGAGGGTGGTCCTTTGACTAGTATGGGTGCAGAGCGGCAAAGATTGCCAACTCAACATGCCCTATTCTTTTTTTGGGGACTTGTCTGATCTATAGAGACTGGGAACTCAATCCACAATTGGAATTTACTTCCTTTCTCGATAGCAGGAATAAAGTCGAGAATGCTCCCTTAAGGGCTGATTCCAGGGCCTTAAACATATTTGGCCACAGCTTCTCTTTGGAAAGAGAAGTCTCAGTTCATCAGTAGGACTAGACTTATCGTTCATTTAGAGGGATCAGTGGTACTTAAGGAGACAATGTAACTATAGGACATAACGGTTATTGGCCAGCTTACACTTGACGCGATCTATAAGGGTGTCACACTGCTGATTGGTTAAGATGGACACATAAATATATCTGTAGTAAGGGAGAGTTTAGACTGTCGGTCTTTAGTGAGTGTTTAGCAAGTTAAACGTATCAACATAGCTTTTGTTAAGACGATATCAATAGCTTTTCTAAACGATTGGGCATCGACCCTATACGATAGGATCTCTGCCCAACTTCCACTTGCCTAATTGGTACGCCATTGTTGTTTCCTCCTTCATCTTCCTTATACCAAGTCCGAACAGAGCCCACCCTTGTTGGTGTTGTGGAGGCCGTTGGTGGTGTCAGACTCACTCAACACTGTCGAGGCTTTCTGAAGGCCGTTCGTGGTGCTGTGGAGGCCGTTCGTTTTGCAGAAGAGTTTATGACTGAGGAGATCGTTGAGGACGAGCGCGAAGTGTTTGTGTTGTGTTCGTGCGGTGTTGCAGTCGTGTAGATGAAGTGTTCATGGTCGCTGTTGTTCGAGCGGTCGTGCAACGAAGCGTGGAGACGCATCCTTATATGTGCGTAGAGTTTGATCTCTGTTCATTTGAGTTTATTCATGTTGTAATTTCTCTGTATGAATTGTATAACCGCTTGTTTAGAAGCCGACTATAAATATATGTTTATTCATGGTTGTAATTCGGAATAGTCTTGTTCCGTTGCTCATGGAAATCTCGAATTCCGATTTCCTTCAAGTGGGAGATATGTACTGGGCGTGTTATGCCCTAGTTTATTGTTTTGTGTATTTGTAATTTAATTATCTTGTACACCCTACTAGCTTTAGGACAAGGGGAGATTGTTGGGGTTGATACCCTAAATTTCGTAGGGTCCTATAGTTTGTAAACCTTGTATGAACAAACATTTCAATGATTAATAATATTTGATATTTTATTCACTTTATCTATGACATATATTATATTTTAGTTGCATTAACCACAAACCAATATACTAACATCTAAAGTTATCGTTGTAACTTAAACATGTGTATGGAGACATACAGCTGGATCATGTTTAAGTGATAATCTAAATGGTTTGTAGTATATGGATAAGGTTGGGTACTTTATCCTGGTGACACTACGAGTATGGCCTACTTTGTAGATGTTACAAACGTTGTAAAGTGCTACAAATGACCTGATTTTGATCATTCATGTATTAGACATGCGAGTGGAGATATTCTATACAAAGGAGTTTGTATAAGACCGAACCACGAAATACTTAGTCTCATTATATAACACCGTTCATAATAGAGAATTTCATTTCACTAAGATGACCATAGGTAACATGACCTTAATCCTGAGTAAGTTGTGAACTTCTACCTATGAAGACGGTCCTTTGATTTGTATAGGTGAAAAGAGCCAGATCGCCAATCCAACAAGCCTACCATATTTGGGATTCGTCTGATTGGGGAGTTGGTAACTTAGTTACACAAGATGAAATTCACTCCTTCCCCAAAGCAGGGGTAAGTAGATAAATTGCTCCCTTAAGAGTTGATTCTGGGTCTTGAACAATGTGACGTCACACCCTCTCTTGGCCAGAGAGGGGTTTAGTCATAGTGGGACTATGATCTATTGTTCATTAGAAGGATCAGTGGCACTTAAGAAGTTAGATGTAACTACAGATGCAAAACGGTAATTTGGCTCAACTGTACTTACGAGCGATTTATGAAGGGTCATCGTATTGTTGATTGGTTATATCCGATGGATATAAAAATATATCTATAGTTCAAAGATTGCAGTTGTCGGTATTTAGTGGAGTGCCTGACAGTTAGCAGATGATGGATAATGTGATTAAAGAGTTTAATTAGTTATTCACGTATCGTTAGAGCTTCAAGCTATAGGTTCATAAGATTCCCTTGGTAGCTCAAAGGATTTAGTTGAGAATCAGTTTTTGAGTTAATTTGAAATATTCAAATTAATAAGAGAAAATTTAATTAAATAATTAAATTGATTCGATTATGTATGATATAATTGACATAATGTATTTGATACATTATAGTTTAATTGGAGGAATAAATATTTGAATATGATTGAAATATATTTTCTATGAATAACATTCGTAGTTGTTAAATTTAATATAAATATGATTTATATTAAATGCCATAAAATAAAGAAAAAGAACTATAGTTTATATTGTATATGATGCAATATTAAGACTATAGGTTATAAATATAATATGATAAGTTGGTTATCATATTTATTTTTAATTATTAATTATTTGATAATTAATTTCATTTTTTTTCTCTAACCACCCTAAGTAGGGAGCTAATCATTTTTTGTGGCAAGTTGGGATAAATAAAATGAGATTTTATTTTTCCTAACTAATCTAAGAGTGATATACGACTGGCTAAGTATTCTATATTTTTTCCTTAAGAGTGTTTGCGAGAGACACTTTCTCTAAACGATTGAAAGATCTTTCTATGCGATAGACTATTGTCTTCCTCGATTGTCTTCCTCTTCTAACTAAAAAACACCTTCTAACCAAAATAGTAAGAGCCCACCACTCCTGGGTTCTCACACCAAGAATAGCAAGGTAACTAAGTGGTAATGTCCTCTTTTAGTTCGAGAGTTACGTTGTTGTTTGCTACTATTTGGAGTGTTCGTAACTTGTTCAAAGTGTGCAGTTCAAGGGATTAACGAGAATAAGAGTTCTTCAAAGATATAATCTCTAAACTTTGTTTCTTGTTATAAAGCATGCTGTAATTTATGTTTTGATGCATAATTTGTTTGGTTAACTATAAATGTTTGCGTTCAATCAAAATGAGATTTGGATGATCTGCTTTCACTCATATATTCTTTGTAAAAAGAGTTCCTTCAATGGTTCCCTTCGATCGGATCTCGAAGTTGGTTGCATGAAGGTGGTATTGGAGTTAGTTGTTGGAGTTTTTTCGTCGGAGGTGGTTGTTGAAGCCCAGAGTTGGTCGTCGAAGTTGCTTGCTCAAAGGTGGTCATCAAATGTGATTTTCATTAGAGTTTCTAGTCGGAGGTGGTCGCCAGAGCTAAAAATTGGTTGTCGGAGTTGGTCATGTGAAGATGGTCGTCAGAGTTAGGTCACTGGAGTTGTCATCGGAGGTGGTTTTCGGAGCTTAGAAGTGGCCGTCGGATTTTTCATCTAAGGTGGTTATCGAAACCTGGATGTTGTTCCCGGAGTGTGGTAGCGATAGTCACCGATAGAGGCTGATGGGTGGAGTCATTGAAAACATTGGAAGAAGGGAGAGTTGGAATGAATTTGTAAAATATATCAACTCAACTCCACTAATATTTAAAGTTGGTGGGCCAAACATTGAGTTGGTATATTATACCAATTCAATTTAACTCATGTTGGTGAGCCAAACACCCCCTGAATGTTTTCCCTTATTATTGTGCTAATTATATTGAATGATCATTGATGCATGCTAGTTTAGATATTCAATTAGAAATATTGTATATTTAATTAGACCTACAATATTGGATCATTATCAAGCTATCATGAAAATAGTTAAATTGGTAATGAAAGTTGATCATGTTATTCTTAATGTCATGCTTCTTAATTTGGTTTCCAATAGTTAGTAATCAATTGCATGAGAAAAGATTGTCATTGTAAGATCAATAATCCATAGGAACATTTGGATGACTTAATGAAATAATTAAGGAAATCAACACCCTTAAAACATCTGTCTCTTGAATTTTGAAACTTATCTTTACTTTGTTTTCTTTTATTCTTATTTAAAAATCAAAACATTCATCACAAATCCAATCATTAGATAAAATAAAATAAAAAATCTAAAATAGCTAAGTATAATCTAGGCATTTGATCTCCAAAGGATGATAGTTGGTCTCTTAGGCCATTTTAATATACTATATAACTTGATACGTGCACTTACATTGATCCAAGTATTTGGCATTACTTAACATAATATTGTAAAAAATCAAAGGATATATATAATCTTGATTAGTATGTGGTTAATATAAAGATGGGTCAGAGGATGATCATATTCGATCCTGGGTCAGAGGATGATTATATTCGATCCTATCTTAATCTTGAGTGAGTTATTATGAACTCCTTCCTGTGAGGGCTCATCCTTTAATTTGTATGGGTGAAAGTGACTCGTGTAGTCGATTCAATATGCTTACCATTTGGGGACTTGACTAAATAGGGAGTTGGGAATGTAATTTCACAATATGGAGTTCACTCCTTCCCATATGGGGAAAGTAGATGAGTATTTTCGTTAATTGTTGATTTCTGGACTTGAATAGTGGGACCCACCTTCTCATTGGCTCGAGAATGACTTGGTTGATGGTTGGACCATAAAAAATTGTTCATTAGAGGATTAGTGATAGTTAAGGAGAAAGAGGTACTTATTATAAGGGTAAAACGAATTTGACCTAGTTTCAATTACGAATAACTGATGAAGAATCAACTTGCTTGTAATGATTATATCTATGGACACAACTTGTCCAACAGTGTATAAGAGCAACTATAGGTAGATAGTGAAATGACCTATAATTAGTGAATGATGATTGGTTAATTAAATAGTTTAGGCCCCGCTTAGTAATCATTTCGTTTTTAGTTTTTGGTTTTTGAAAATTAAGCCTATTTCCTTCTATTTCTTACAATTATTTGTATCTTTCATAAGTACAATGACTGAGTTCTTAGCCAAATTCCAAAAACAAAAACAAAAAACAAGTTTTTCAAAGCTACTTTTTATAGTTTTCAAATTCTGGCTTGGTTTTTTAAATGATTGATAAAAGTAGGTAATAAAGGAAGAAATTTGGAGGTAGAAGTAGTGTCTATATGCTTAATTTTCAAAAGCAAAAAACAAAAAACAAAATGAATACCAAATGAGGTCTTAATTAACTAATTTTGTATTACTAGTGCTTATAATTTGTAGGTCCATAAATTTCCTTTATTAGCTCATAACAGACAAACATAGATCAACTAGTATTGAAAGAAAATTTTAATTGTTCAAATTAATAGGTTAAATTAAAAAAAAAAATATTTATTATATTAGATATAATTAATATCATATATAAGTATTAAAGTATAAGATATAATATTATATTTAATTTCAATAAAATTCAAATTAGAAATATTATAATTTAGGAGAGAATTAAATTATTTGAATATGATTCAAATAATTAATATTTTTTTAAATAAAAGATAATATAAATAGAACCTTATATAGGTGAAGAAACAACATTTGAACTTTTCGAAATCTTGCAATAGAGAAAAACTCTTTGCAGACTCAGTTTTAAATTATATGTGATGAGAAAAACTCTCTGCAAACTCACAGTTGTAAATTTTATGTCATTTTTCCTCTATTTCTTCACTGTCTCTAAGTAGCTAAGGCTCCCACAAACTTTATTCCTGTTAGAGTCGTAGCAAGGAAGACGTTACAAAATCGACAATTAAAGAACACAAAAAGGAATGCAGAGATAGAGAGGATCGACACACAGATATATGTGGTTCACTAACGATGTGTTAGCTACGTCCACGAGCAGAGGGAGAATGGTATTATTAGAGAAAATGTTTTTCAGAAAATTACATCAAATGGTGCCTTTAGGATTAGAGAGTTTATATAGCGCATTACTCTAAACCCTAGGGTCATAATCGTAACTAACTACAAATAAATACATATGCTAAGTACGAATGCTAAATAAGTTTCGGTGGCATTGCCCCCGAATCCCCACCTACTTGGTTGCTCGAAGCGCCAACAAATAAATTCAAGGCATTTCAACAGTTGTAGTGGGGATTACATCTGAAGATGGTAGATGTGAGAATTCCTGGCGACACGTAATATTTACTTAACCTTCTCTTTAATCTGGTTTGATTCTAAATATATTAAGAGAACTCCTAAGCTTTCATTGTAGGATTGAAGAGTTCAATCCCTTCAGTCGAGACGTTTAGCCGATAAAATATACATCGATAATATCGATATAAGAAATACTAAAACTGGATAGTATTAGTTGCAAAAACGAGTGAAACCACAGAGACCCTTCTATTTAATCTCTCTGAGCTAAACTTATGTATGGAAAAAGGTAAAAGAGAGGTGGTGTAGTAAAAAGAGGATCCCTAGAGGGGAGAAGATGAGGCTTTATTTGTGCTCGAAAGATCTTTGAAGAGAAGTTGAAGAAGAAGAAGAGAGAACAAAAGAAGAGAGGAAAAAGGAAAAAGGATGGAAAGGGATAGGAGAGAGCGCGTCAATGGAGGAAGAGAAGAAAATTAGAGTAAAAGAATTTTGGTTGTTAATTAAGTGGGATTTAATTGTTCTTTTTTTTGGAATAATACATTTTTGATCCCTAGGTTTTAGCTCTAATTTCTATTTGGTCCTTAAATTTTAAAATGTTAAACATTTAGTCCTTACGTTTTGAGTCTCGTTTCAATTTAATCTCTAAATTTCAAAATGTTACAAATTTATTATTGAAATTTGAGTTTTGTTTCAATTTATTTTTCTTTAAATTTCTTCATGATACATGAAGAATTTTATATCATACGTTTTTATGTCTATCATTTTGGTATTCTTTTAGTAAATTAAATGAATTCTGATAACTCATAAAAATATAGACAAATCCAAACCCAAACAAATTTGAAGAAACCAAAATATAATTAGTGTGATCGAAATTTTGAATTATTAATCATAAATTAAGAATAGACACTAGAAGAAATTCGGGCTTTAATATCAGTTGGAAAAAGTGAAATCGGATGTATAATGTCGGTTTAAAAAAAAGGATCTTTAATGTCGGTTTTAAACAGACATTGAAGATGGACTTTAATGTGGGTTTAAAACCGACATTAAAGGTGTAATATTTTTTTTTCTTATTTTATTAAATAATATATCCCTAATATCGCGTCCTTCTCGATTTCTTTACACACCCAAACCCTATCTCTGTCGCGTCGTTCACCTTTCTTCTCTCGCCGGATCTCCTTCACCTTTCTTCGCTCGCCGTCGATCTCCTTCACCTTTCCCCTTCGCCCCCCTTACATAAAATATATCTTCTTCTCTTCCATGTCCGTGAGAGAAGTAAGAATACATATATTTTGTTCTCAACTTGCTGTTCATTCTATAACCCCATATGTTACTGGATTGGTTAATTGTTTCCATTTTTTTTGTTATTCCAATTTGGAAGATGTTGGATGTTATTGGTCTTTTGATTTATCGAATTGGTTTTTGGAGGTAATTATTGGTGACTAATTGTTTTCTTTACCCGCTTGAAATGGACTTTTATGAGTTTTCTTTTTTAAAAAAAGAAATCTAGATCATACAAACTCGATTATGTGCTGATACATAATTTGACTCATGTGTGCAGCTGATATCCAATTCAAGAGAAAAATAGCACCATTAAAAATAAAAATGAAAAGTTGCCACCCACCCACTATAATACTTAGGTTAGAAATTCAATGTGGTGTTTAGGGTTAACAAATTATGAGCCTAGTCCTACTAATTATTGAGAACTAGAATGATGGGTGCCAAATTCATTCGTATCATGATTTGTGGCGACTTCTATATCTTCTCGCCGTTGATCTCATTATTAGGTGTGAGCTTCTAGAGATTGAAAGGGCCAAACAAGTAAGAAAGATGAAAGTTTCTTTTTCTTATTCCTTTTCATAAAACATGGAAAATGAGGTGATGTATTATGCAGTAGTTATCAATGTAGCTCCTAATTGGTATGCCTCTTTTATTTTGCTTAATAGATGTGTGAACTAATTGGATATTGATTTCACTATCTCATTTTCTCTATGATTAATTCACTTGAAATTAAAGAGTGC
>NC_052358.1:38427073-38428704 GCF_009727055.1 Benincasa hispida | reverse complement strand
ATGGTTTAGGGGTTGAGGTGTTTATTAAAAATGGTCTACAACATTCAAATATACCGAATGTCATGAGTTGTCCATGTTTGAAGTGTGTTAATGCAAAGACTCTAGATGTGAACAAAATAAGAGAACACTTATTTTTTAATGGTATAGATCAAAGTTATCAGACATGGATTTTTCATGGTGAATCATTACCAATTCAGAGAAACAATGAAAATGTGTCTACTAGTGAAATGGACGAAGTTGATGAGGATGATGTTGATGTTGATGACACAATTGGAAAGTTTGAGGCTGCATACAATAACTATTTTAGTGGAAAATCCGATAATTTTGAAGAATTATTAGATGATGCGAAGAAACCATTGTACACAAATTGTAAAACTTTTTCCAAAATATCTACATTGGTAAAGTTATATAATTTAAAAGCTAAATTTGAATGGAGCGATAAGAGTTTCACTGAGTTGCTGGAATTAATTCATGACATATTACCTAGTCCTAATGAAATTCTAACTTCTACTTATGAAAAGAACTCTCTAATGCAAATGTATGCTCCATTTGTGGTACGTCAAGATGGAAGCTTCAAAAAAATTTAAACGAAAGGGTTAAGAATATCCCAGCAAAAGTCATGTGGTATTTCTCCCCAATTCCAAGATTTGAAAGAATGTTTCGAAGTAAAGAAACAACAAGTTTATTGACGTGGCATGCTAAAAAAAGAAACAGATGGTTTATTAAAACATCCCAAAGATGCCCTATTGTGGAAAAAAATAGACAATTTGTGGCCAGAGTTTGGATCAGAACCTAGAAATCTTCGTCTTGCTCTTTCGACAGATGGGGTAAATCCATATGGAGATCTTAGTAGTAGATATAGTTGTTGGCCAGTAATGTTAGTGACGTACAATCTACCTCCATGGTTGTGCATGAAGTGGAATTTTTTTATGTTGACTGCACTAATATCTGGTTCTAAACAACCGAGAAATGGCATAGATGTTTATTTAGCTCAATTAGTAGATGACTTGAAAAAACTTTGGAAAGATGGGGTAGAATGTTACGATGTATATAAAGAACAACGTTTCATGTTTAAAGCCATTTTATTGTGGACCATTAATGATTTTCCTGCGTATGGTATCTTGTGTGGTTGTACGGTTAAAGGATATCATGCATGTCCAATTTATGGAGAGAATACTTCATCCACTTATTTACCAAAAAGGAAGAGGATGGCATATCTCGGTCATTGCAAGTTTCTACCCACCATCATCCATATAGGAAACAAAAGAAAGCTTTTAATGGCGCACAAGGATTAAAATTTGGTCTAGAACCATTGAGTGGGGAAGAAATTCTTGCAGAAACAAGTAAGTATCAATATTCATTTGGTAAGAAAAGTATCGAAGAAAAGAACAGTGGAGATAGCACTTCAACTTATTGGAAGAAAAAATATATTCTTTTTTAGTTAGAATACTGGAAGTATTTTGACGTGCGACATTGTTTAGACGTGATGCACATTGAAAAGAATGTATGTGCAAATCTTATTGGCACATTGCTTGATATTCCTGGTAAAACAAAAGATGGAATAAAGACTCGATTAGATTTGGTAGAACTGAACATTAGATTAGAGTTAGCCCCTCAAGTAGGAGAGAAAA
>NC_052358.1:38382417-38425622 GCF_009727055.1 Benincasa hispida | reverse complement strand
TTTTTTTTTTTTTTTGTGCAGATAAACATGGAAACTTTAACAAGTAGCAGTGAGGATGATAGAAATATGATCCCAAAAAAACATAGTAGAATAAGTATACCATGTGGCCCAACTACAATGTCTGAGTTGGCACAAATAAGGACATCTGGGCAACGGTTGACCATCGATTATAATGAATATGGACAACCGGTTGGATCTGGAGCAAAGAAGATGCAGAGTTATATAGGAATTTGTGTTCGACAACAAATTCCTATAACGTATGATTCTTGGAAAAAAGTTCCAAACCATTTAAAAGAAAAACTTTTTGATTGTGTAGTGGTATATTTTCTAAACTTTTAATTCATGTGCATAGTAGTTTATTAGTTTATTGTTTAACTACTTTTTTCATTGTGCAGATGTCGTTCAATGTGGATAAGTCCAAACTTTGTATACTAATGTCTGCATCTAGGAAGTTTCAGTCTTTCAAGACAACATTGACTCAAAAGTTCATACTTCCATTTAAGGATGAACCCTCAGTCTTGCAATTTCCACCGCAATAATATTCTCATATAGAGCAAGATCATTGGATATCGTTCGTCAATGAACGATTGAGTGAAGAATGGGAGGTAAGTCATTCACAATAAATTACATGTCAACATTATCATTATTTTGATAGGTAACTTCAACTAGATTTGTTGTACAGAAAATCAGTCGTGTTCAGAAAGAAAGACGTACGAAATGTGTATATAGTCACCAAATTTCTCAAAAGGGCTATGTGAATCTTGCCTAAGAATTAGTGAGTTATTTGACTTAAATTAAATATTTTATTCTAATATATTTATGCTAATTAAATATGTATGTTCATGTAGAACCTATAGAATGGCCCTTCTTATCACGCGATTTTATGGAAAGAAGCAAGAAAAGGAAAGAATAATGAATACTTTGATGAAGTTACTCTAGAATGTGTCAATCGGATTGTAAGTATATATTATGCAAAATATAATATGACATATATATAACTTTAAGATGATATAGATATTGTGTGAAAATTGTAATATGTTTTACAGGATAAATTGGCTGAAGTTCATGAAGGTGAAGATGTTCTCACCGAAGCATTGGGTACAGAAGAAAATTGGGGACGTGTTAGAGGAATGGGTGATTTTGTTTCCCATTCTCAATATTTCAAATTAGTAAACCCAAAGTCCTCTATGAACAAGAAATTGAAGAAGGCTTTAGTCAAAAAAATGTTCGACATGGTAAAGTGTCAAGAGAAAGAACTCATAGTAGACAATCTCATCAGTCCAAATCATCTGTTGGAAGTGTTGCACTAAGTGCATCTGAAAAAGATACTGAGAAGATGTCTAAAGAAGATTTGAAGGTAATTTATTTATTGTGACTTTTAAATTTTAATCATATTGTATGTGTTTAACCATGCAAGACATAAGTTCTTTTAAATTTGTTAGGGGACACCATGCCACTTGGCTATAGGAACTGTAGATAATATTGTTGCAGTAGCCATAGCATTTAATGATGATGTGTCATGCTTAACTATTAAAGTTTTGATTGACATTGTCATTGGAGAAGATTTGCCTATACCAATTCTTGTGAAGGGTAAAATAGAGTTCTTAAAGCAAGCAATGGGCAACTTCGTAAAATGGCCTCGTGAACTTGTAGTTATGGTTGACGAGAAAAAAGTATGTTTCCTTGTCAGTTTATGAGTTTGGTTCTTTATTATTTTCCCTACTTTGAATTTTTGTAACTTTGGTTATGGTAGGATCATTCACCAATCAAGAGCTTCATGTTGATAAATAATAACTTTTACTTTATTTAGGTATCTTTGAGATGAATGTGGTCGTGATATTACGAAGAAGTTTTTTTTATAATTGATCAAACAAGAATATCGCCACACGTGAAGTCTCAAGATATCCAATCCAGAAATTTAGCCAATCAACTAGAATTGGCTAATTTAGACCAATTAGTCCTCATTCCATATAGACCAATTAGTCCTCATTCCATATAACACAGGGTAAGTAGATACAAGTTCTTAAGTTATTTTTAATTTGCATTATACACGTACTAATATTTCAATTGTGCCTATTATAGTTATCATTGGAATGAATTGATGTCATCTACAAGAAAATTGTGTTTATGTTTTTAAACTATTTATGTTTAAGATTCTCTTCGAAGCATGGTTCAAGAGGATTTTCATGGAGTTATAAATATGTAAGTGTAATTGAACTTTCTTAGTTCTTAATTGAAGTATTTATGTTTAACTAATGTTTTTAAACTATTTAGTGGATTGAAAACATGGCAAGCCAAGCACGATCTCCAACACTATCGATCTTCTCCAAAATGGAAACCTGTAAAGGTAAAATTGTATTCATTTTTTTTAACAATTTATGTTCATTTGACTTCTTTATAACAATTTAACAATTGTTTCCAACTTCTTTATATGCAGTGCCCTCGTCAATTAGATTCTGTAGGATGCGGGTACTATGTGCAAAAGTATATACACGAAATAATGCATAATCCTATTACTCCAATTACTAGCCTTGTACATAAATTATTTATTTTTTATATAGTACTAGCTTTAATTTAATAAATGGACATAAACTTATGTTGAATTTATCTTCTTTTTTTTTTTTCCTTTTTGTAGTTCAATACAAAAGATGCATATACGCGAGGAGAGATCGACATAATTCGGACCCAATGGACAATTTTTGTTGGCCGATTTGTGTAAGGATGTAATTCTTATTTTTTGTCTCAATAGAATGTAAATGGTAGCTTATCTAACCATGATCTTTGTGAATGGAATTAGTACTAATATGATATTTGTGAATGAGAGAAATGATGGCTTGGTGTAAGTATTCTATGAAAGTCTGGTTCTGGTATTGTGATTCTTGTTTGTGGATAAATTCATAGGTGGAAGACATGATCTGTTTATTATTGAAAGTTGTATTCATGGTATTGTGATTCTCGTATTGTGAATCTTGTTTATTCATGGAATTAGTACTAATTGATATTTGTGAATGAGAGAAATGATGGTTTTGGTGTAAGCTGTATTCTATGAAAGTCTGGTTCTGGTATTGTTTTACAGATTTTGGTGGATAAATTCATAAGTGGAAGACAAATATTGATGAGTATATATAATGGATTGGAAATATTGATTCTTGTTTGTGGATAAATTCATAGGTGGAAGACATGATCTGTTTATTATTGGAAGCTGTATTCATAGTATTGTGATTTTGGTATTGTGATTCTTGTTTATTTATGGAATTAGTACTAATTGATATTTTTGAATGAGAGAAATGATGGCTTTGGTGTAAGCTGTATTCTATGAAAGTCTGGTTCTGGTATTGTTTTGCAAATTTTGGTGGATAAATTCACAGGTGGAAGAAAAGTATTGATGAGTATATGTAATGGGTTGGAAATATTGAATCTTGTTTGTGGATAAATTCATAGGTGGAGGACAAATATTGATGGGTTCGCCATGCAATTTTTTCTATACTTTTTAATATAAAATAATGACGGACATTTCATGACCCAACACGAGACATAAAAATGTCATTTTTAACTTATTTGACCAAAAAATGGATTCGATAATGAAATTTTTTTAAAAAAGGGACAGATTCGGGTTTCAATGTCAGTTAAAAATTAAAAAAATATAGGCTTTAATGTCGGTTGCAACCGACATTAAAGACCTTTAATCACAAAAGACCTTTAATGTCGGTTGCAAGACCTTCAATGTCGGTAACCGACATTGAAGGCTGTAATATTGGTGTTATTGAAGCCCTTTAATGTCAGTTTAAAACCGCCACTAAAGGCAACCAACATTAAAGGCCTTTAATAACACTATCTTTAATGTCGGTTTAAAACCGACATTATAGCCCTTATGGGTGAAATAGTACTGTTATGTAATCTTTTTTTTTTATCTAATAATACGTTCATTTCAATGGGTGAAAAACAATGAGGATCTCGCTCATGAAGATCTCGCTCATGAGCGAGATCCTCATTGTTTTTCACCTCCTCTGATACTTCTCAAATTTTTTATGAATTATGGGTGAAATAGTACTGTTACGTAATTTTTTTTTTATCTAATAATACGTTCATTTCAATTCTTTTTTTTTTTTTTTTTCAGCTTCAATAAGATCATATTCTATACATTTTGGTGTGTTATTATCAAGCTAGTTTCAGGATTAATTTTAGTATGTCTTACTATCGTTTGACAATCAAAATTGATTTTTTTTTTTAAATTATGTAATTATAATGAAACGATGGTATTAATATTATAACCAATGTTTAATTTCTGAAAAATATAGTTTCTAATCGGTGACATAAGAATTAAAAAAATATTGCACACCAATATTCATACAATCGATTAACCAAGTTTTGAAAATATAGAAAAACGCATATTTTTTTTATATACATCGTTTTAACACATCTTTCGGTGAAAATTTGTTGTTCTAGGAACTAGAAATATGACAAGTTTAGATTATTATAGGTAAGTTGGGCCCTTAAAAAAAAAAAAAAAAACCCACTAGGCCCTTAAAAAGACTTAATTAAAATACCCTCAACCCTATCCTTAGGAAAAAAAACCCATCAAGCCCTTGAAAACATGTATTTTTAGATTATTATAGGTACATTGGGAAATAACACCATAAATCTAAACTATAACCCAATATGCCCAATACCAACACTTGACATCGTTTGCTATTCTTTCTTAATCATGAAACATAATCCACCAAATACCTTACCCTTTCAGGAACAACTTGTGTATCCCTTTGCCTATAAAGATGGATACTGTTGAAGACCTCTTTTCGATCATGAGAATTATTTCGCACTCTCAAATACAGTTGTTCATAACACTAACCACGTTATTGAACAACTACCGAAGGATAGAGAGACAACCGACATATGCTAGGCACTACATTAGGCGGTTGACCTTCTTTCGCCTAATTTACGAGAGTAACTTGGCATGTCGTGAAAGCACCCGAATGGATAGACGTACCTTTACGATTCTATGTAATATGCTACGGTTGACTAGTTGTTTGGAATGATAACTTTTATATACTTGAAAAAATGTACTTTTTGAAAAGAATATATGAAAAATAATCTATTATGTTCTACAAATTGAGGAAAAAAATTGAAATTGTCCAGTTTATGTCATAAATGATTTGAAAAAAATACGTGTATATTTGAAAATTAATCAACAATAGCAAAGCATAAAACTAAAAATTTAAAAGAATGAAATAAAAAACAAACAGAAAAAAAAATAGAACTAATCTCATTCACAAAAAAACTGCATCAGATCCTCCTACTCAACTCAACTCAACTCTGCACAACAAACACAAACAATAATTACCAACTCAACTCAACTTTGTACAACAAACACAGACAATTTAACTCCCCAGATAATTTAACACTCCAAATAATAATTACCAACTCAACTCAACTTAACTCTCTACTTTTATCACATACCAAACACACCCTTTGTTAGTTTTTGGTGCACTCAAGCTTCAATTAGATTATTTTGAACTCTTTCTAAATGTTGAACATAATTTATAACTCTTCGAAAATCTCTATTTTTGTCTAGGATTTCACAGTATTGAATTAAGGTTTAATGTTGTGTTTTTATTAAGTCTTACATGAATCCACTAAAGTGGTGAAACTATCAAGCAAGTGATTGACGTTTGGTTAGTAACAAAATATTATAAAATGTAGTTACTCGTGACAATACCTTGTTGTGTATTTAGTTTCTTTTGTAAGACTTTTTACCAAGTATTTGGTTATCAATTTCCTTGTATTTGTTTCTTTGGGGACATTCTATAGTTTTTTTATATTTAATTTCTTTGCAAAAGCGTTATCAACTTTATTCTTATATATGAAAGTTTTTATTTATGTTTTGTACCGATTGTGTCTTAAAATAGGATTAGTTGATAATGAAAATTATGTGTGTAATGACAAGGTTCAAAGAAATAACAAACTACCAAGACATATATTTTATTGAGAATATAAGAGTGTCATAAATATGAAATTTTGTGACAATAAAAATGTGTGTGATAGAATATTTGTTGACATGACATATTTGTTATCGTTTAAATATTTTTGGTAATAAAGTGTCATGTTTTAGATATTCTTGACAAAAAAAAAATGTCACTATGCATTCTCTTTTGATATTCATAGCTGTCAATACTCATAATTCTACAACAATGAGACAATTTTGAGTCTATTGATGACAACACAATAGCATGTCATAGTAAACTTGACAATGACAGTTCATCATTATCAGTAATTATTCATTATTGACAACTATTTATTGGCACTAAAATTTCAATTAGGACATTTTCAATAAAGCTTTCATTAATGCTCAGCCCTTTATAGGGGATACAATGACATAATAACTGTCACGAATTTTAGTTGTGACAATTTTTAAATATCATGGAATCACAATTTTGTTGTAGTGACGTTAAGGTATGGTTTTATTATTAACAGTTTAAACAGTTGTAGGATTTGAAATATTGTTCCAATATTGATCATGATCATTCGACCTATTCAGTAAACCTTAAGGGTATTATAGTAATCACACATTTTCTATTCCATTACTAATGTCAATGAAAACTATCCCAATAGAAATCAAATTACAATTGCAAACTACTTATGTAAATGGATTACAAAAATCAAATTCCTATTGTGATTGAGGTCCATTATAATAGACACATGAACGAAAATCCATTGCAATTGGATCAATTTTGATTATGGAATAGTAAACATGATCTTAGTTTCAGTTTGAAAGCCTTTTCCTTTCAAATTGAATGTTACAAATGATCTTATAAAAACTTTCACCTTATTAGGGATTGGATATGATGATGAGAATTTAGTGAACGCAATATGCAATGCATGTCTTAAGCTATGCGTTAATTTTCATGCGTCAGTGGTCATGCATTGGAATGAAACTATGCGTTTACGAATGTATGCGATGACCATGCGTTCTCGTCACAAGTTTTCTTGCGCTCACGCCAAGTATAATGCGAACGCAAGTTTCTCGGGTGATCCGAGGTCGAACTCAGGAACTTGTAACTAAATGCTATGTGGTAATGTGTTTACGGCGGATGAATAAAAGAATGATGGTGGGTTTTAAGCTACAAACAACTCCTACTCCTAATTAACAGACAAAGGATTGGAAGAATGAATGAGAGGTAGAGACAAGGCAACTGTTGATGCATTGTAAATGCATGGAAAATATATAAAATGTGAGGATGTCTTCATCGCAACCTTAAGCTTGACCGCAAGGGCAACCTCAGCCAACGCAAGCTATGTGATCATGCTACACACACTTGTGCCTAACTCTAGGACGCATGCGATGTATACTAAGTGTCGAGAGGCCTTATTCTTAAGTCTCTATTCCTGCTGATGTGCTCCCACACATAAACAAGATGACTACATACCACCGTATCCTACTTCTTGGACGCTTGCAAAATCCTCTCCGTAGGGTGCATACGCTATGTAATATCAAACGGAGCTTATCTCTAAGTTCTCCATTCTTGCTTATGCAATCCAATCCGCTCTCCCGAGACTTAGATTTGGTTTTTAGACTACTCTCTCAAGTATGCCTAAATAATGAATGATGCGCTCATAAGACAAGGTAACCGCATAAACTTTGCTGACGAAGATTATTCCTATCTCTAGTGAATACTTTGTTTACATTGCTTAATGCGACCAATCATGTACCCTCCTGGGTAGTTAGTTGTTGCTGACTTTACTCATAGACAAGCGTTGCGTCTGCCTATAGACAGGCGTTGCTACAGCTTCACACTAAGCAAATAAGGTTTTCTCACAATACTCACGCAACGCACACCTCCCAGTGGTTTGCTACATGCTTCATATTTCTATGCCGCATGATTAAGTATGCAATACTCTAACAGTCTCACTAAGTGATGCAATGAATGTTAAAGATGCATTGATCACAAAATGTATTAATTTCTTAAGCCAAAATGTAATACAATATAATATAAGAAAAAAAGAGAAAATGAAAGGACCAGCTGGAAGCAATGTCTTGCTTCCAGTGGATGGTGTCAAGGCTGCTGGTGCTGCCAAGGAAGGGCGGTGGAGCTGACTCTCTCGAGATCTAACTTCGACGAAGGCTTCGGTCGTCACTTTGAATGGATGAAGAAGATGAAAAACTCTCAAGCTTTCTTCTAACGCATTCATCTGGATCACAAGGATCCGCCCGAAGGTCGAAACTTGGATGATATGAAATTCTGTACATAGGCTTCTATTTATAGAGCTTGATCACCGACAGAATTAATGGAGCTGCTGTGATTCTGACATTCGCGACGCGTTGGTCCTTTTCTGAATCTCTGCTGCTAACGGCGTAGTAGGTGAAATGTCAACATCATCTTTTGATTTTTCCGAGATATGCGTTAATGTTTAGATTCCACCAACCTTGCGTTCATCCTACTATTATGATTATCATCGTGTAGGCGCAATCTTGTAATGACCGCATTCGCTTGATTACCGCAACTTCTACACGATGACGACAATCGCTTGACGATCGCAACTTCTATGCGATGGACGCATGTGGTTGATTACTCCAACACCCATGCATTGAACGTATGCGTTCACGTTTGTGATGGAGAATTTCTCCACATGCGATCATCTATGCGATAGCCTGGCTTACGCATCGCGTCCGCTCTTTGCGTTAACTACAAAGATAGACAATTTAACGCATAATAACGCATAATAGTGGGTTAGCCGAGATTCTTAGTGCTGAACGACGCAAACTCATTTTCTCATGAATTCCTAATATAATTGCCGCATATTCTGCCTAACAGCCCTCATAATTCTAAATAAAAGGCCTAAGATGACGTGCATTTCTGCATGTCATCAGGATACTATGAAAACTTTCACCTTGTTTATTGACAGTGTGCACTTGCATTTGACCATCAACTTCTTAACACGTTTTTGAACCAATCAAACACGTACATATTTGATAATCAATTATACTTGGAATATTTTCTCTTAACCTTTGTTTGATATAGTGCACTTGCACTTGTATATATTCGATCAACAATTATACTTGTAAATGGTGTTGGGTTGTATGTCTTAAAACTTGCAGTTTGTAATGTTAAATATATTATATTATCAATAATGATGTTATTGATGTTTATTCAATAAAACTGTTGTTGAATATTTGAATTGCACTTATCAAGTCTAAATCTAATAAACTAAAGATCCATGGCTACCATTTGAATACATGAACTTTATGTGAAGACATAAGAGTAGATCAAGTTCAGTAAATAGCCAAAATGGTCTATAGTATACGAATAAGGTTGGGTACCTTATTCTGGTAACACTATTGGATGTGGCCCACTCTGTAGTTGTTACAATTTGTTGTAAAGTGCAACAAATGAAGTGATCCTAATTCATTCATGTATTGACATGAGGAGTGGGGGCGTTCTATGAAATGAGTTTGCATAAGATCAGACCAAGAATTAAGTCACTCTTACTTTATAACGCTATTTACTATTGAGGACTGACTATTTCAAAGCGATGACCTAGGTGACTTAACCTTAATCCTGAGCTAATTATGAACTCCTGTTTATTCGGAATTATACTTAGATTTGCATGGGTGAGGGGCTCAACAGTGTCGGCTTAATAAGCCTTTCATTTCAGGGGTAAGACCGGGTAGATAGCTGGGGACATAGGGTGCAAGACGGAACTCACTCCTACCTACTTTTAAGGATAGTAGAGAGGTTGCTCCCTTAAGTTCAGACTCCGGATCTTGAACAAGGGGCCCCATCCTCTCATTGGCTCGAGAGGGACTCGGTTTAATGATTGGATCACAAACCAATTTTTTATTAGAAGATAAGTGGGACTTAAGGAGCAACATGTAATCTCGGGGTAAAACAACTTTTGACCCAACTATTATTAGGAACAACCTGTGAAGGGTTAACTTACTAATCATGGTTATATCGAGTGGACATAATATATCTACAGGGAGAGGAGTGCAACTACTGAGCTTTAGTGGAGTGACCCGGTAGTTAACAAATGATGGTTAATTAGGTTAAAGAATTTAGCTGGTTAATCTAAGATATTTGGAGGTCATGATCTGTATGTCCATTACGTCCCCCTACTAGCTCATATCGGACTAAACCTTAGAACTGCATGACACTTGAAATTGGTTTTTGGAGCAAAACGTTAAATATATCTGATATATCTAACCTAATGTCTAATTGTGAATTAAACATAAAGAGAGAGAAAATAGGAGATATTTAAATAAGATTTAAATATAAAGATTATGAATAATGATTTATATTGATTGGAAATTTTGTTGGATTAATTTAATTAATTATTTAATATTAATTTAATTTAAAATTGATTACTAGAATTAATTTTTTAAATTAAATCGAATTGGTTAAAATTGCATTAAAAGTTAAATTGTTGACTAGGTCAAAAATGCAATAGAAGTTAAATTGTTGATTTTTGACTTTTGAAAGTCAAAAATCGAGTTTGTTGACTTTGGACTTTGAGAGTCAAACTTTGACCAAGTTAGTGGAAAGATCCAACATTTGTGAGTGGGAAATGCCAACTCTTGCATGGCTAAGTGTTGTCTTCATTTGAAGACACGTGTCCTGCTAAATCTCACTTTGAGTTAGTGGATTTTTTAGTGTCAAATTCTCATCAAACTCAAAGTTGCATGTTTTGCATGTAATGGTCTTTAAGAGAGAGTGTGTAATGATTTTTAAAAACTCGTGGCCTTAGTAGAAATTGATGAGATTATGTGATAATGTCATCATTTTTTCTCTAAGTTTTATCATTTTTCCTCTCCAAATTAGTCACTCATCAGATCCCACCATCTCGTTCTAAGGCTGGAGAATAGTCGGGAAGGCTCTCATAGTGTCTAAGAATTGTTCGTGAGGAGATTGAAGCTAATTTGGAGAAGATTTAAAGTCTACAAAGGTTGTATTTTTTTCTCCTTTTATTTGTTTTATTTGCATGCTTATTTTTGTAATTAACCTAATTAGAGTACATTAGATCTATTTTTCTTCCGCTGCGCATGTATTCGTTCCATCAAATGGAATATCTTTTACATTTAAATGTTATCAAGTTCAAGCAAACATACACATTTTCAATCAGCCAATAAGAAATTTAAAAGACTTCGAGCGAGATCTAGTTACACTTTTCATAACTTGTTGGAAGATGCATGCAATGCACATGGCTTAAAGTGTTTATGAGTTAATTTATGATGAAAATTAAATTTAGATTTTATTTTGTAATTAAAGATGATAATCCTTATTCTCTAAACTCCTTCAAAACCATGATATACACCCTTGTTTAATTACAATTGAATAAAATTTACTTGGAAACCAAAAAAAAAAAAAAAAATGGTCGATACATGGAGACACATGAGAAATGCATAAAAATTGCTACATATCATAGGTAGAAAAGAACTAAGAGGCAAACAATATAATGAAATAAAAAAAAAATGTCATTTTTCCAACTCTAATAAACAATCATATAATAAAATAAAATAATAGTATTTTGATCTCCAAATCTAATTTTGCATTTAACAACACAATTCAACATTTCATTTGATGTCTATATCGTAATATATTCACAAAATATTTGATTACTTTTTTATCATCAATCAAATCAATTTTGATACAATTAAAGATCTAACCTATGACTATCATTTTCTCTCGGTCACATTCTTTAAACTCCTTCGAATTCATAATCTAAATGTCAAATTTCAATTAAAATATCTTTATACTTATGAAACTACAAAACCTGTGGAAATATAATGCAACGATTTTGATTATCCAGGCAGTCTTGGCGATGGACAATCTTGGCAATTATGATTGGCGATGGACAGTCTTGTTTTGTTTGTGGGATCCTTGGCTGCCGGGGGCGTGATTTTGGATTCATATGGGTCTACGGTGGTTCATGATGCAAGGAGTAGTTTGGAAGCGCGGTTGTCGGAGTCTTAGATGGTGAGGGAGGTTGGAGGTGGCCTACAGTGTCTTGTGAGCTGCTTGAGAACTGGGGTTTTATCCAGGCAGTGAGGCCTAGGGTGAGGGAAGATGATTATTGGGTTTGGGTGCCGAATGCTAGTGGTCGGT
Source organism: Benincasa hispida (assembly GCF_009727055.1). Lineage (NCBI taxonomy): Eukaryota > Viridiplantae > Streptophyta > Magnoliopsida > Cucurbitales > Cucurbitaceae > Benincasa > Benincasa hispida. The sequence continues at coordinate 38,413,524 of NC_052358.1, read as the reverse complement.
TCTCTATCACTAGTCCTTGGGAGAGTATATTGTCCTCGTCGTCATAGGGTGTCTTGGGCTGGTATTTTATGGGCAGGGGGTGGTATTTCACGTCACTCCTTCTGTGTGTGGTTAGCTGTGAGGGACAGGTTGGGTACGCGGAATTGGTTGAGGAGTTGGGGTGTATTGTCAGAGGGGGAGTGTCTTCTGTGTGGAGGAGGTGTGGAGTCGCGGGATCATTTATTTTTTGAGTGTGGGTTTGGGAGAGAGGTGTGGTCTAGTGTGTTGCGTCAGTTGGGTTCGACGCAACGGGTGGCTGGTTGGGATATAGAGTTAAGTTGGTTGTGCCGAGTGGGGTCGGATAAGGGGGTGCGTAGTAAGTTGTTCCATGTTTTTCTGGTGTGCGGTCCATATACTACATCTGGCAGGAGCATAATTGGCAGTTGCATGGAGGTCGACCGAGGTCGGTGTCTGCTCTGGTTCACCTTATGGTCTCTACAATTTGTGCTCGTGCTACTTCCTGGTGGGTTGACCTTCTTGGTCTTATCTAGTGTGTATACGGATATTTTTTTTCCTTTGAACTTCACATTGTTCTCTGTTTTGCTGTAGCCCCTAGTTTATGAGGTTTTGGGTTTTTCTCTCTGTCTATCCTCCTGGTGGTTTGCGAGTTTGCGTCTATGTGTTGGTTTTGTTCTGATGTCCTGTCTTTGCTTCTGCTTTGTTGCTTTGTTGTCTTGATCCCGAGTTGTAGGATCCTCCTTGTTGTTGTATAATAATATCACATATTCTAAAAAAAAAAGAAATTATATGCAACGACTGGATAATATGATTTTTTTAAAAATATTGGATAGGATGATTTTAATTCATCTAAATAGTTTATTATTACATCGTTCTCAAAATATACTAATTTTTTTTACTCTCATATGGCCTCGTGCCGCTATGAAAGTTATTATTGTTGTTATAAATCTGCTTCACTGAAATTTAAATTTAAACAAAAATGGATAGAGTTTTAAATTTGAGATATCAATGCTATTTCTTCATCAACGAAAATTAGTTTCTTGATTCTCAAAACTCCATTTCAACATGATTCAATACTTCTTTTATTAACAAAAAAGATATTTAATTTTCATTTTCTTTCGAAAGCTTAAATATCTGTTGTAAATGAAACCTCATCTGTCAGACAGTTTGAAAATGAAGTATGGACCAAAGAAAAATAAAATAATTTTTATTTTATTAATTATGTGAAATGGTATGTAAATTTTCTATTAAATGAAGGTTGAATTAAATTATTAATGTTATATTTTGTGGGTTGGTAATATTTACTGAAGCATCTCAGATGTTATGAGATGTGTCTCTTCATTGGTGGTTTCAGGAAAAGGAATGTCTATGACAGTGCTGATCCTGCAAAATACTTTCCTTATCAGTGGTTTCCTATGTTGTTTTATTCTACTGATATTTTTCTTTTCCTTTTTAGCTCTCGTTTGCTATGACAGTTATGTTGGAGTTGATGTCCTAAATCTCATGTCTTGTAATTTGTAAATACAAATCACATATCTAATAAAATAAAATATATTTTGTTGACGTTTGGACTGCATTAATTTAATCCATAAACTAAGATCCAAGGTTATTTTATGAAACTTAAACATGTATGTGGAGATATATAGATGGATCATGCTTAAGTGATAACCTAAATGGTATGTAGTAGATAGATAAAGTTGGGTACCTTATCCCGATGACACTACGAATATGACCTGTTTTTCAAATTTTATAATTGTTGTAAAGTGCTACAAATGATCAAATCCTGATCGTTCATGTGAAGACATGCAAGTGAGGGTATTCTATAAACCAAGTTTGTATAAGACTAGACCACGGAATGAATCGTCTCTCTACATAACATCGTTACTAGAAGACTTACATTTCACTAGGATGACCATGAGTGACTTGACCTTAATTCTAAGTGAGTTGTGTACTCGTGTTTATGAGGGCAATTCTTTGATTTGCATGGGTAAGAGTGGCCTTGTTAGCCAACTCAACAAGCTTGCCATTTTGGGGATCTGTCCGAGTAGGGAGCTGGGAATCCAACTACACAAGTTGGAATTCACTCCTTCCCGTCGTTAGGGAAAGTAGATAAATTGCTCCCTTAAGAGCTGATTTCGGGTCTTGAACATTGAAGCCTCAACCTCTCATTGGCTTAAGAGGTGTTAGTTTATAGTTGGATTATAAACTGTTTGTTCATTAGAGGAATCAGTGGTACTTAAAGAGTTAGAGATAACTAGAAGGGTAAAATGGTAATTTGACTAAACTATAGTTAAGAGCGATTGTGAAGGGTTCACTCACTGTTGATTGGTTATATTCATGGACACAGAAATATATGTATTGTGCAAAGAGTGTAGCTATCGCTCTGTAATAGAGTGATCGATAGTTAATGAAGATTGATTAATATAATTATATAGTTTAACTAATTAATCTCAGATCATTAGAGCTTCTCATCTGTAAATTCATAAAGTCCTCTTGTTAGCTCACTAAAGGATAGATAAGAGGAATGATTTGAATTGTTCAAATCAATCGATGGAATAATATATTAATGAGATTAATATGATATGGTCAATTACAGATGTGATCTATAATTAAGAAAGAAATATTTGAATAAGATTTAAATATTAAATTTTTCGTGAATATTGTTATGAATTAGATTCATGAAGAATTAATTAATTAATTTTGAGAGGTGAAGACAAATAAACATGTGATGTTTATTTATTAATTAATTAACTATATATTAAATTGGATTTAATATTGTTGAAAAATATTAATTTTTCTCTTATTTCTATTAGGAGGAAAGAGTTTTTTGAATAGAAAAACACTCTATTACAAATAAGAAAAAAAATAAAATATAGCAAATATAATAAAATAATATACAACAAATATAATAAAATAATATACAACAAATATAATACAAAAATACAGTGGAGAATATCACTGAAAAAGAAAATAATCAACATTCCCCCTCAAGCTGGTTTAAAGATATCATTCATGGCTAGCTTGTCAATCAAATTGTTGAGTTGCCACTTTGGAAGACCTTTAGTTAACACATCTGCAATTTGCTCTGTTATCAAAAGGTAGGGGATACATATTATTCCTACATTAATCTTTTCCTTTATGAAATATTTATCAACTTCAACATGTTCTGTCTTATCATGAAAGACTAGATTGTGGGCAATAGAAATTGTTGACTTGTTATCACAATAAATGTGTGGCCATTGTCTGAGAGAAATTTAATTTTTTAAATAATCTTATCCATATGCCCTCACAACTACCATGGGCTGATGTACTAAATTCTGCTTCAGCACCACTTCTTGCAATCAGTCTTTGTTTTTTACTTCGCCAAGTTACCAGATTTCCTCCAATAAAAGAGCAATAACCTATTAGATCTAAAAAAGAGTTAAGTTTATGACCCTAAATTTACTATTTTTTTGGTAATTCATGTGTCTATTTGTCTTATTTTGTATGAGGATTGATCCCAAGGAGCAATTACGTTGCAACGATGAAGAATTAAGCAAAAAGGACGAAAAATCGAGAGTCGAGTGCACCCAAATAGAGCTGAGATGACAAAAGACCAAACTGCTTTGTTTCAGCATCGCAACGCTCATCAATAGCCTAAGTCCAATGCTTACTTAACGCTTGAAGGCAGTAGGCTCGTGTGCAGGGTAGCTTTACAACACTACTTTGAGCATTGCAATGCTCTGAAGATTGACAACGCCACTATCGCAATGCCAGCCCAGTGCCCCTACTCAACACTATAAGGTAGAATAGGTAGCGTTGCAATGCTCCCTAAAGCGTCGCGACGGTACGAACTTTGACGGATTTCCCTCTCCGTGTGCATGTAACTGAGCGTCAGCCCAGCGTTATGACGCTTCCTCAACGATGTGCATAATGCCACCACAGCGTTACAATGCTCTTCCTAGCGTCGCGACACTGCAACAAATTTAAATTAGGGCGTTTGGGGTTTCAGCAGAGTGTGTGAAGGAATTTAAGAGTTTTGGGAGCAATTTTGGTCGAAGTGTTGTGTAATTTTCCCTATAGTCAGCCTCGTTTCTCTATTAATCATTGTAATTCTGTTATGCCGATGTGTGGCTAGGTAAATTTTCTTGTGATTAGTAGTATGCTTTGACTCTTGAAGGATAGCTACTTGATGTGTTTAATTGTTGTGAACCCTTTAGAAAGATTTAATTGATTTTAATAGAATTTTTATGAATTTATCTGGCAAATTAGTTTATCGAAATTATTGTTTGCAAAATCATCACGACCTATGCATATATTGATTGATTAAGTTGCATATATCAGGATCGCTTGTTTAAGGTCTAGACTTTTTCTAGCCAAACTCGTGTATGCCCTAATATAATCTTTCCCAATTAATCACGCTATAAAATATGACTTTTCTGGCATGTAGTATGTCTCAACAATTGATTGCTTTCGTAATGAAATTCAATTTTTACTATATGTTGCTAAGAAGGAAGAGTCTTAAATTGTACTAGTGCTAGTTTGTTTTATTATCAAAATTGGCTAAATGGGCTATTAGATTTTCTAATAGGTTTAGGATTCATGAAATTAGTACTATTAACTAGTGCCTAATGATAGAAATAAAAAGCATGCATACTAATCCCAAGATTTTTCCATCGATTGAATTTAATCCTTTTTCCACACTCATTCTTGTTTTCTTTGCTTGATTGGTAATTAATTTACAAATCCAACCAAACCCCATTACCTAGAATTCTTAAATTATCGTAGTTAATCATTAGTCTCTCTATGGATTCAACCTCGATCTTACTGCTTTATTGCATTTGTGGTATAAGCCTTGAATCAGTGAAATAAAAACTAACTTTATTTCGGGCTTGCAACAGACCCTGAAACATAACTCGAAGTGGATCTTCTATCAGTCGTGCTACCTGCCCAATCAGCATAAGTGTAAATCTCAATACATAGGTGGCCATGCTTCGTGAATAATATACCTTTTCCTGGAGTACGTTTCAAATATCTCAAAATTCTATAAACTGTGTCAAAGTGAATTGGCTCGAAAGAATGCATGAACCGACTTACGATACTAACTACAAAAGCAATGTCAGGTCGTGTGTGAGAGAGGTATATGAGTCTCCCTACAAGTCTCTGGTACTATTCTTTTTCTTTTACCTCTTTATCAGTTGCTCAATGGGTGTTTCTACTATATTGAAACCAAGTAAACCTATCTCGTTCAGTAGGTGAAGAATATACTTCCTTTGGTTGACAAAAATATCACTTTTGGACCTGATAAACTCCATGCCAAGGAAATACTTCAAAGATCCCAAGTCCTTGGTTTGGAAATCATTAGTAAGTTTTTCTTCAAGATATTCAATCCTGTCTTATCAATACCTATAAGTAGGATATCATCAACATACACTATCAAAACAACAATCTTGCCATTTACAGTATGTTTATAGAACATAGTATGATCAGTTTAACTTTGACTGAATCCATAGCTCGTGATTGCCTTTCCAAAACATTCAAACCATGCTCTAGGAGATTGTTTGAGGACATATAATGATTTCTTTAATTTGCACACTTTATTAACCCAAATATCCACCTCAAAACCAGGTGGCAAATCTATAAACACCTCTTCTTCAAGATCCTTATTAAGAAAATCATTTTTAACATCGAGTTGATAAAGAGGTCAATCAAAATTGAATTCAACAGACAACAGGATTATGATAGAATTAATTTTAGCAACTGGAGAATTCCATAAGTCTTAGTGAACCCCTTGGCCACCAATCCGGCCTTGTATCTTTCAGTACTTCTAAAAGATTTACACTTTACAATGAACATCCATTTGCATCCTACTGTTTTCTTATCTTTTGGTAGTTCAACTATGTCCCATGTGCATTTTTTCAGTGCATTAATCTTTTCCATCACTGTTAATTTTCAATTCACATAATTTAGAGTCTTTTGTATATTCCTTGGGACAAATAGATTGGTTATTTTGGATGTGAAGGCTTTATGACAGTCAGGCAATCTATGGTAAGAAAGATAGTTTGCAATGGGATATTTGGAATATTTACAAGTACCTTTCCTATGCGGATTAGGAAAAAACTCTTTGAAATGGCTCAGAGGAGTTTTAAAATTCAAAACCTTAGGCGACATTCAATTTATTAGGTATGCAGCTAGGATTGTATCACCCCACAAATATTTTGGAACATTCATAGAAAATATAAGGGCATGAGCAACTTCAAGTGTCTATTTTTTCACTCAGCTATGTCATTCTACTAAGGAGTGTTGTGACATGTAGCTAATGAAAAATACCCTTATCTTGTAAAAAATTGGTTAATTTTTCACTAAAATATTCAATGTTGTTAACAAAGTGAAGAATATGAATATTAGTTTGAAATTGAGTCTCAATCATATTGTAAAATCGAATAAAAGCCTCTTTGACCTCAGCCTTTTTTTGTTAACAAATAGAGCCAAGTTAAATGAATGTGATCATTTATAAAGGTAACAAACCAATGCTTACCACTATGAGTCAAAACATTAGATGTACCCCAAACATTAGTGTGAATTAAGGAAAAGGTGATGAAGCCCTGTAAGGTCTAGGCAAATAAGTAGACGAATGATGTTTGACAAAAATGCAACTTTCACAATGAAATACTGAACAATCAAATCCTTTAAATAAATTGGGAAACAAATATTTGAAGTAGAAGAAATTTGGATATCTATGATGCCAAAGCATGATAGTTTCTTTAGAACAGACACTACTCAAGCTTTGAACTTTTTTATGACTAGCTAAAACTTCATCAAAGTACTAAAGACCATCAACCATCCTAGCATATCCAATCCTCCCCCCGAGTCTTGATCCTGAAAGATACAATAAGTTTCATAAAAGATAACACGACAGTTAGCATGCTTAGAGATTTTACTAACAGATAACAAATTGCAAGCTAATTTTGAAACATGAAGGACATATCATAATGTAAATTTTGTAGTCAAAGGAATATTTCCTTTTCCTGCAATTGAGGTGAAGCTACCATCGACAGTTCAAATTTTTTCGTTGCAATATACGGGAGAATATGATTCAAATAAACAAGAGGAACTAGTCATATGATCAAAAGCTCTAGGATCTATAATCCATGGACATGAACTGAGGGAAGAGAGAGCTTGAGGACAAGTACTTTATTGTGCCAAGGAAACACTAGGATTACTAGATGATGAATTGGTCTTTAGCATCTTCAGAATTTGATCAATTTTCTCTTTAGCAAATGGGCTGGAGTTCTAAACATTAGCATTAGAGAAATGTTGATGGGAATTCCTCTCACCTTGCTTAGAACTTTTCCAATTTGTAGGTTTTCCATGAAGTTTCCAACAAGTTTCATGCGAATGTAGAGGTTTATTACAGTGGTCGTACTAGACACGAGACTTTTCATGTGGCTTGTTGGATTGATCAGACGTCTTTAGTGCAATAATTTCAATCACCAACGCAGAGCATTCAACTGAATTAATAGTTTTTTGCCAATCATAATATTCCTGCAGCTTTCTTCTTTGCGAAATTCAAAACACATCATCAATAGTTGGAAAAGTAGTTTTCTTATGTATCCTACCTCTAACTTCATGAAACTCGACATTGAGGCCAACAAGGAATTTGTAAATGCGACCATCTACAACAGTTTTCTTATAATGCTTTTGGTACTCTATAGACTTCCACTCACACATATCAAAGAGATCAAGGTCTTGCCAGATCCTTTTTAGGGAGTGAAAGTATTGTGTAACTGAGTGACCTCCTTGTCGTATATCATCCAATTTAAGATTCAACTCAAACACCCGTGTCTTGTTACCCAAATCAGAATACATCTGAGTTACACTATACTATAATTCTCTGGTAGTAGAGTAACACATGTAGTTATAGGTGATGTCTTCAACCATGGAATTTACAAGCTAAGTCATAACCATGGAATTTTCAGCGTTCCACACAGTAAATGAAGAGTCATCTGGGCTAGGGGCGGTTGTTTCTCCAGTGATATAACCAATCTTTCCTTGTCCACGAATATACATCCAAGCACTTTGGGAATAACAAAGAAAATTATCACCAAGTTGAATGGTAGTTATATGGACAGTAGGACCATTAGAATGAATGCAATTGTTGACAACTTTAGAAATAGGTGTCTTAATGTCTAACATATTGCTGAAGAAACAAAGACCAAAAGAGAGAAAAATCTGAAAAAAAAAATACCACACCAGTGGCCAAATACTGGTGGATGGCGGTGATAGGCAACAGTGAGCGATGGCAAGCAGCGGACGATAATGCAGACGAGACCGGTTGACAGAGATAACCTACAATCGAGTTAGAAGAGACACGTACGGGAATGCTGGGCAGATCGACTGTAGGTAAATCACAAATACTGATTGGTGGAAGAGAATGTGTGGCTGTGAAGAGACGGCCGGTAGAAGATCAAGTGACCAGCGGTGACGAACGAACGGATGTTGATCGATGGCAGTGGCGATAGCAAGGCTAGGCTAGGTTTTTTTTTCTTCTTTTAAGTTTTTTTAGAAAATTAAGGTTTTAGGGTTTTTTAGGGTTTCAAAAATTTAATGCACTACTAACATGCTGAAAATATTAATTTCTCTCCTATTTCTATGAAGAGAAAAGGATTTCTTAAATAGAAGAACACCCATTACAAATAAGAAAAAAATATAATACAGCAAATGTAATACAAAAAAATATAATAGAGAATATCACTAAAAAAGGAAATAATCAACAAATATATATTGTTATTTAATTGGTATTTAATTAATTGAATAAATATTATTTAATTAATTGAGAGTAAATTGGGAAACACTGGGAGAATGGGTAAACCTTTCTCCATATAAATATCCTTTTATGGCTAATTTATGGGATGAAATTTCATTGTGAAAAAACCCTAGCCTCCAATCTAGATTTCCTCTCAAATTTTTTCCTCTAAACCATTCTATGTTATTCTTTCTTCAATTGGCATCATAGCCATATAATGTATATCCATTATTATATCAATTTTTATTTGCTATTTTTGTTTCCTTAAAAAAAAAATTGCAAGACGATCTCACGCTTCCACAGGAATTCGATACCTTCAATTGATATCATAGCCAATTCTTGCATTTTTGTTCTTTGGTTTTTAGAGACAAATATATATATATATATATATATATGGTGGGTACTTTTGTGCACTATTTTCATGAGATGAGTACTGTAAATTTCATTTGGATATTTTTGGCTTTTAGATGTTTTCGGTATTTGACACATAGACTCGCTTTACTTAATTTGATCATGTAGTTTGTAAGTCGTATTGTTCGTGGAAAAAGTTGTTGTGGAAAGAACCGGAGAAAACAAAGATGAAACAAGAAAAAACGGAGAGAAACTACACAGTACAATTCAGTTTTTCAAGGACAACTTTTAAAATTTGTTGATAGCCAGAGTTCTAACTATTGGATCGTGGTAAACTTTGGTCAGTATGTCCAGGACACCTATGGTCTCATTTTGAACGGCTAGATCGTCGTTTTGAGCTTTGGTTTATCCATCGTCACCACCAAGAAGAAGTAGTTTTTTCTGCTTTGTTTTAGAATTTTCTAACATCTAAGGTTTTAGATTTTATTTCTTTATAATTAAATTAGTATAATTCGATTATATTAATTTAATTATTTTTATTAGGGTGCCAAATATCGGTCTATTAATGCCTTTTATATAATTTAATGTGTATGAGATGTATGTTTATGTTATATGATTTATACGTTGCATATTGTATGCCATATAGATAAGTTTCATGATTAATTAAACATGCTCATGTATCATACTAGAATATAATTGTTATATACTATGATAGCATGTGAATTGATTTCATTAGTGATGATATAACTGTTATATTGTTTAGTGAAAATGAAAATGAACTTTGTATTGAGCATGACATTACTTAGATTCATATAAATGTTATATTTAATCATTGTCACAAAATGCAAATGTGTAGATTTTATTTTTCATTATTTTATAATGGTTATAAGTATAATAAAATTAAAATCTATAATTAAGAGTTGCATGCAAACATAGGTTCAAATTAATTTTAAATATTTAAAATTAATTCACTTAGACTTATGTTAAATACGTTTCTAATGAGATTAGAAATAGGTTAATCTTTTAATTCGTTTTAATAGGACTAAAATGAACTCTATTAAAAGATTAAATCTATAAAATAATTGCCCATATGGGACCTTTATCTCAGGAACTTTCTGTCTATGAGGGGGTATTAAGCTGACGGAAACGAAACACCTTCACCTGGGAACCAACCTAGAAAGTGAATTGGGAAAATATTTTATAAGCATGTAATAAGTGGTTGATTTTATTAAAGATTTTAATAAATGAAATCACATATTGTTAAAATAATCGATATAAGTATTATATTGAGCAAATTAATAAGGACTTAGTTAAATAAATTAGCCAGATTTTACTAAGTTAGTAGACCCATCTTTTTTCAAAAGACTTAGTAAGAGGAAAAAGATATGTATGATATGTCGTTTTTCCACTCACGTTCTCCCTAAAAGTTCACAAGGTTAGATTGATGCTCGACCTCATGGTGCGTTGGGCGTACCCTCCCTTGGGAAGATATTTTCATGGTTCAATATCAAAGTAAATGGAGAAAGTGTTTATAGTAAGTGGAAGAAGGACGCATGTCAATACATCTTGTGATCTCCTTCATTTGCTTGAAACGTCATTTTCATGCTCAGCCTCGTGGAACCTTGGGAGTATCCCCCTTAGAAAGGTGTTTGCATAGAAAGGGACATATCAAAGTCCAAAAATGGATAAGATCATTATAATCAATTGCACCTAGTTTGTTTTTCCCTGAGGCGGACTGGTTGGGGTGGGGTTATAAGGTTGAAAATGAAGGGTTACACTTACAAGAAAGCATTAAGGCAGTTAATGATTTTTGGACCAAATCAATGATAATCAAATATTATAGGAATAAGAGTTATTCTGGTGTAATATTTGATTGAGAATATCTCAATTTAGTGAAGGAGTAATTGTTCACCCTAAGGTGGCACTTATTCTACCTCAGATTGAGAATATCTCAATTTAGTGAAGGAGTAATTGTTCACCCTAAGGTGGCACTTATTCTACCTCACTAAAGTATCATTGTGAAATAAAGTAATAATGGGTTCATTATTTAGTTTTTGCTAAACTAATTGGATAAAATTGATTTTTTGGATAAGTTTCTAAAATAAGTTATTTGTTTTGTATCAACAAATATGACTAGCACAGTAATCTCCTTGCTTGGAATCGCTAAATTAAATGGTGATAATTATGCACAATGAAAAAATACAATCAATACGGTTTTGGTGATTGATGACCTGAAATTCGTCCTGTTGGAGGAATGTCCTCTAACTCCTAGACCTACCACCTCACGAGCTATTCGTGTGGCTTATGACAAGTGGACCAAGGCCAATGAAAAGATCAAGGTCTACATTCTGCCTGGCTTATATGAAGTATTGGCCAAGAAGTATGAAACTATGGTTTCTACTTAGGAGATCATTGAGTAGCTGTAGGGGATGTTTGGCCAACCGGTCACTCATCTCAGGCATGATGCTTTAAAGTTCATTTTTAATGCTCGTATGTCAGAAGGGGCATCTATCAAGGAGCATGTCCTTGACATGATGGTCCACTTCAACATGGAAAAAATGAACGACACTATCATAGAAGAAACCAGTCAAATTAGCTTTATACTTGAGACTATTCCAAAGAGTTATCTCCAAGTATGCAGTAATGCGGTTATGAATAAGATTCAGTACAACCTCATCACTCTTCTAAACGAGCTGCAGACTTATGATTCCTTGATGAAAGTAAACAGACATGCAAGGGAGGAAAATGTTGCCACTTCCTCGAAAAAATTCCATAGAGATTCAACCTCTTGGACCAAGTCAGCGCCTTCTTCCTCATCCTCCAAGAAGTGGAAGAAGAAAAAGGGTGGTAAAGAAAAGAATAAAACTAATCCATTTGCTGCCAGCCAGAAAGGGGAAAAGGTCAAAGGTGCAAAAGGAAATTCTTTTCACTACAACCAGAATGGGCATTGGAAATGGAATTGCCCAGTTTATTTGGTACATGAAGGACAAAGAAGGTAAATATGATTTACTTATTCTTGAAACGTGCTTAGTGGAACATGATAGCAATACCTAGATACTTGATTCAGGAACCACTAATCATATTTTCACTTCTTTACAGTAAAGTAGTTCCTGAAGGCAGCTCGAGGTTGGGGAGATCACTCTCATGATAGGAACAGATGAGGTCGTCTCAGCTATAGCAGTAGGGAGCATTAAGTTACTTTTTTTTTTATCTAAATTCATATTGTTGGACAATGTGTATTTTGTTCCAAACATTAAAAGGAACTTGATTTCAATATCTTATTTTCTAGGACATTCTTATAATATATAGTTTATTTGTGATAAAGCATTCGTCTCGAAAAACAGTGTTGAAATATGTTCGGCAATAAATGAAAGTAACTTATATGTACTAAGACCGTTAATATCTAAAATGATCCATAGATTGAAATGTTGAACACTGCGACTAGCCAAAACAAAAGAAGGAAAGTTTCTCCAAAAGAAAATGCTCATCTTTGACATCTAAGACTAGGTAACATTAATCTTAATAGGATTGAGAGATTGGTTAAGAATGGACTTCTAAATGAGTTAGAAGAAAATTCTTTACCGGTATGTGAGTCTTCAAAGGAAAAATGACAAAACGACATTTTACTGGAAAAGGTTATAGAGCCAAAGAACCCTTGGAGCTTATACATTTAGACCTTTGTGGTTGGATGAATGTTAAAGTAAGGGAAGGTTTTGAATACTTCGTCACTTTCACTGACGATTATTCTAGATACGGTTATGCTTACCTAATGGAACAAAAGTCTGATACACTTGAAAAGTTTAAGGAGTATAAGGCTGAGGTTAAGCATTTGTTAGGTAAAAAGATGAAAATACTTCGATCAGATCGAGGTAGAGAGTACATAGATGTAGGATTCTAGAACTATATGATAGAACATGGAATCACATCTCAAGTCTCAACGCCCAGTACACCTCAACAGAATGGTGTATCAGAAAGGAGAAACAAAACCCTATTATACATTGTTCGTTCCATGATGAGTTTTTCTTCTCTTCCCATCTCATTATACCTTTTGAACCCCATCGAAGAGTGTTTCTGAAACACCTTTTGAGTTATGGAGAGGTTGTAAAAGTAGTTTATGGCATCTCAGGATTTGGGGGTCTCCAACACATATGCTTGTGGCAAATCCAAAAAATTGGAACCGCATTCCAAATTATGCCTATTTGTAGGCTAGTCCAAGGAAACGAGAGGTGATTTGTTTTTCGATCCAAACGAGAATAAGGTATCTGTATTGACGAATGCAAATTTTTTGGAGGAAGACCACATTAGAGAGCATAACCCACGGAGTATGATTGTATTGAATGAACTCACCAAAGACACTACTAAAACTTCAACAAGATTTATTGAAGAAGAAAACAATTCAACATTTGTTGGTATTGCTTCATTAAGTCAAACACATCCTACTCAAGAGTTGAAGGAGCCTTGATGTAGTGGGTGGGTTAGAATTCAAGCCACCCACTATTTGGGTTTAACTGAAACTCAATATCATACAAGATGATAACGTTGAGGATCCATTGTCTTACAAGAAGACAATGGAAAATGTTGACAAGGATGAATGGATTAAGGCCATGAATCAAGAAATGAAGTCTACTTTGTGAAACCTGGATCTCAATTTCCCTACTTAAACAGGTACTTAAGTAAATTAACTAAGTATAAGTTAAATCCTATGTTGAAAAAAAGGAAAATTCTAAGTATTGGAATAGATTTTCTTTGAGTAGCTTTGAGTTAAGCTTTAACTAGTAAAAATTTGGCTAAGTGTAAAGTCAAAAAGAAACCATGTGTTTGGTGTTAGGAAACATTCACGCATGAGGCTCTAATGAAGCTAAGTTCGTAGAGGTTATAAGGTTAAGCATTGAAGCCAAGGACAACCATGTGTTGAGCTTGTGAGGTATGGACACATGGTGGTGGAAGCATTGGCAAAAGGCAGTGCCCAAAGATTTCTCATGCGTTGGGATGATAAGAGGATGTGTGAGCGAGAGCGAGAGGGCTAGACAATGAGTGCAAGGCGCTAGGCATTGAGATTGGGCATGCGTGCTTACAAGTATGTGCGAGCATGGGCACTGGGCATTGAAGTATTGCGCACATAGACGATCGTGTAGCTAGCGCTAAACGATGTGCTAAGCGATACGGTAGACGACAGCGCTACACGATAGGTAATGGCCCTACATGATAAACATAAGCGCAAGACGATAGCGCTAAACGATGATCTTGGGCGCTAGACGATAAGCATAGATGCTAGACGATGCGTTAGGCGCGAGCGCTAGACAATAGACGTAAGCACTAGACGATAAGTGAACACGCTAGGCGATGGGTGTGATGCATTAAAAGATGGGGTGAGCACTACACGATGAGCGACAACAAGAGATATGCAATGAGCAACAGCGAGATCATTAGGTGATAAGCAACAGCAAGAGGTCACTAGACGATGGAGTTATGTGATGGGGCGTACGGGCTCTGTGATGGGCGCAAGCGCTAGACGATGAGCGACAGTGAGAGGATTGGATGATGAGCGACAGCGAAAGGGTTGGACGATGAGCGATAGCGAGAAGGCTGGATGATGAGATAGCAAGAGATTACTAGACAATAAGCTATGAGATGAGCGCAAGAGCTACACGATGAGCTAGATGATGGGTTAAGCCATGATGGGTGCATAGTGAAGTGTTTATGCGTTGTTGAGGCTTGCGGTACACAAGGCTGATGGATTTACCCAGACAAGTGGCTAAATCAAAAGAAGTTGAGCTTGAGTTAGTAGAAGGTGGACAAATAGAGTTTCATGCAAGAAAGATTTATGCATGAAGAAAACAACTCAAACTTCAGGCAAGTAGGTGAGTGGCATAGAAGGAGGTGGTGGCAAAGCATATTGCAGACACTAAAAAAGTTTCTAAAGTAGGAGGTGTCATGCATTGAAAGCCTTAAGAAATGATAAGGATCGGTTCCTAAAGCTTATAAATACCACCACAAAGTGTCTCTTCAGTTCATAACACAAATTCTCTTCAAAGTATATTAAAAAGAGTGTTTGAGAGCAGATTCGGAGGAAGCTATGCGTTGATCAAGTGGTTCCAAGAGAAGGAGATGTTGTCGGACAGTGAGGTCCTGAAGTAGCATCAACTTGGGACGAAAAGTTCTCCTAGACTACTCGTGTGTTTTAAGTGATTCCAAAGCCACTTGAAAGCTCTGAGAGTCTAGTTTTCAAGGTAGGGTGCTGGAGAATAAGTTTCAAGGAATAAGGTAGGAGAGTGAGAAAAAGACAGATGGGTTGAGCTCTCGGGTAAACTTGGGCCAGTCTTGATGTTTTGAGGATTCCAACCAAACCACGAAACTTTATAAGCTCATATTTTAAGGTAAGCTTCCTGAGACATTCTAGAATATGTTTATAGAAGTAAGTATCCCAAAATAAGGTCTGAAACTATGAGTAATATAAGCTTGTAGTGGAATCTGGAATTCAGGGTTCAAAAGAAAACTCGAGGAAACTAAGGAACTTCTAAAGAGAAAGGTTCCTACCCTACCAAGGTGAGTGGCAATTTCCTTTATGTCTTAAGCATATATTTTAGAGTATATGTATATTCTTATGTTTTGAATGAGTAATTAGAATGAGAATGAATATATGTGAATGGGATGGTCAGGGGGTCTATTGACCTAGTTCCTGGGCCCAGAGCATAACCTCGCAGGATGGTCAGAGGACCGAGAGGTCTAGTTCTTGAGCCTTTGAGAGGAACCTCGTATGGGATGGTAAGAGGGTCGGATGGCCTAGCTTCTAAGTCCATAAGCGGGAATCTAGGGAATGCAAGAGTGTAAGCGTTTATGACTAGTATCAGTTTAACTATCTACCGTGCGTTTAGATAAAGTTGAGAACAAACTCATTCAAGGCTGAGGTTTGAGTACTAACCTCGTAGTTGTGATATGCTTGTATTATTATGAGTTGAAATAGACTCTAAACGTTGCTTACCACTCACTAAGCTTCTTGAAACTCATTCTTTTCTTTCATGTTTTTTCTTCCCAGGTAGCGAAAGGTGAGGATTTCCAGGGTGCTGCTAAGATCAAGGTATGCCACAACCACCGGTACACTTCCGGTTTTAGAATTGTTGTTGTAAACTTTGTAGTTAAGCCTGAGAGTTGTATAAACGTCGCACTGTTTGTAATAAAATGAGCTTATTTAAACAGTTGTTGTTTATATCCTTGGCTTAAAGTTTTATGAGAGTAAATAGGTTCATATGGGCAGTAGGTATCACAAAAGGGTCGTATCTATGGTCTGTCGCGCCTCCCCTCAAGCTCAAGAGGTAGGCTTGAGGCAGGGTGTGAAATATGTACTCCAATTCTATTTAGGAAATTGTAGACCAACCTAATGAGGTAAAACCTATAGGTTGCAAGTGGATCTACAAAAGAAAAAGAGGTGTAAATGGAAAGGTGCAAACCTTCAAGGCTAGATTAGTAGTAAAGGGTTATACCCAGGTTGAGGGGGCGGACTATGAAGAAACCTTCTCACTTGTTACTACGATAAAATCTATCTGAATTTTCTTGTCCATTGCCACATATTATGACTATAAGAAATCGCAAATAGACGTCTAGAATGCCTTTTTAAATGGTAATCTAGAAGAGATAATCTACACGACAACCAGAAAGATTTATTGTACAAGGTCAAGAGCAAAAAAGTTTTCAAGCTAAATCGATTCATCTATGGATTGAAACAAGCATCTCGATCTTGGAATATGAGGTTTGACGTTGCGGTCAAAACCTATGGCTTTGATAAAAATGTTGATGAACTTTGTGCTTACAAGAAGATCATTAACGGTTCTGTAGCACTCTTGGTGTTGTATGTGGATGATATCCTCCTTATTAGGAATAATGTAGGTTTTCTGACCAAAATTAAGGAATGTTTAGTTGCTCAATTCTAAATGAAAGATTTGGGTGAAACACAATATGTTCTAGGGATCCAAATCACAAGGGATCATAAGAACAAAACGGTAGTCTTGTCTCAAGCATTGTATATTGATAAAAGGCTTGTCAAGTATTCGATATAGAATTCCAAGAAAGGTTTATTACCTTTAAGGCATGAAATTATTTTGTATAAGTAACAGTGTCCTAAGACACCTCAAGAGGTTGAAGAAATGAGATAGATTCCTTATACATCTGCTGTAGGTAGCCTTATTTATGTCATGTTGTGTACTAGGCTCGATATCTACCATGCAGTAGGAGTGGTCAGTATATATCAGTTCAATCTAGGATTAGATCATTGGACAGCGGTTAAAGTCATTCTGAAGTATCTTAAGAGAATGAGAAACTATATGCTTGTGTATAGTGCTAAGGATTTGATCCTTACAAGATACACTAACTCTGATTTTCAGACTGATAAAGATTCCAGGAAATCCACATCAGGATTAGTGTTCACTTTGAATGAAGAAGCTATAGTATGGAGTAGCATCAAGCAAGGATATATTGCAGATTCTACGATGGAGGTAGAATATGTAGCTGCTTGTGAAGCTGCTAAGAAAGTTGTATGTAGGGGTGTTTGTGGGTTGGGTAAAAGTGCTTTTTAGACCTAATCTAATTATTCTAGTTGTCAATTTCTTCAACCCAAATAACCCTAATTAAAAAATGAACCCAACCCAACCCAACCATGAAAAATTTGGGTTGGGTTGGTTCAAGTTGTTCGGATTATTTATTTAATTTTTTATTCTAAAAATAAGTAAAATGTTAATACATAGAAATTTGATTTAATTATTTTTAAATATTGAATTGAGATTAACAACTCTATTTCAATTTATGTAATGCAAATTTTCTTTCCAAAGTGCTAAAAACTATTTTTATGAGTTGTTAGATAATAAATTATCTAGAAATAATGAAATTAAACAAAACAAAAATAAGTATATATGTATATATAATTGTATCATAAGAAAAAATATATACATTTTAAAGTAAATAATAAGTTCGGGTGAGTTTGGGTTGGTTTGGGTTACTTTAGATGAACCCTTGAACCTATCCAACCCAAAAAAAATTCATTTATTTGAACCTAACCCAACCCAAATGAGTTGATAACCCAATCCAAACCACACGGGTTAGGTTGGGTTGATCGATTTTTTTCGGGTCATTGGGTTTTTTTGAACACCCCTAGCTGTATGGCTCAAACATTTTCTGGCAGATTTGGAAGTTGTTCCAAACGTGACATTATCTGTCACCCTTTATTGTGATAATAGTGGTGCAATGGCAAACTTCGAGGAGCTTCATAGTCACAAACGAGGAAAGCACATTAAGCGCAAGCATCATCTCATTAGGGAGATTGTGCAACAAGGAGATGTGACTGTCACATAGATTACCTCGGAGCACAACGTTGCTGATCCATTTACAAAGCCACAGCTAAAGTTTTTTAGGGTCACTTGGAGAACATGGGTTTACGAGATATAAGTCACCTAATCTAGGGCAAATGGGAGATGTTGTTGGGTATATTGTATGCCCTAGCTTATTGCATTGTATTTGATACTATACATCCCACTTATGGTATTTGGTACTGTATACTCCACTCATTGCATTGTATTTGATACTGTACATCCCACTCGCTTTAGGACAAGTAGGAGATTATTGAAGTTGATGTCCTAAATGTCATATGTCTTGTAGTTTGTAAATACATAACAAAATAAGAGGTATTTTGTTGACGTTTAGACTGCATTAATTCAATCCAATAAACTAAGATCCAAAGGTATCTTATGAAACTTAAACATGTATGCTGAGACATACAGGTGGATCATGCTTAAGTGATAATCTAAATGGTATGTAGTAGATAGATAAGATTGGGTACCTTATCCTGGTGACACTACGAATACGACCTACTTTTTAAATGTTACAATTGTTGTAAAGTGCTACAATTAATCAAATTCTGATCGTTCATGTGGAGACATGCGAGTAGGGGTATTTTATACAAAGAGTTTGTATAAGACTGGACCACAAAATGAATAGTGTCTCTATATAACATCGTTACTAGAAAACTTACATTTCACTAGGATGACCATGGGTGACTTGACCTTATTCTTCAGTGAGTTGTGTACTCCTGTTTATGAGGGCAATCCTTTGATTTGTATGGGTGAGAGTGGCCTTGTTAGTTGACTCAACAAGCCTACCATTTTGTGGATCTATCCGAGTAGGAAGTTGGGAACACAACTACACAAAATGGAATTCACTACTTCCCATCCTTAGGGAAAGTAGATAAATTGCTCTCTTAATAGCTGATTCTAGGTCTTGAACATTGCGACCTCAACCTCTCACTGGCCTAGGAGGTGTTAGTTTATAGCTGAACTGGGAGGAAAACGAAGATCAGAGGAGCATTGAAGGGAAAAATCAAAGAACGAGTGGTTTTAGAGAAGAGAAAACGGAAGAAGGAGAAAGCGTGTGAGAGGAGAAGACCAAACGACGAGAGAGAGATGAGTCTGTGAAACGGTGGATAAAGGAAAATGAAATGATGGAATGTCAAACCGGAGAAGTGAAATACATGCCTTGGAAACCGGGAGAGTAAACCATGGGATTTCAAACGGTGGGGATGCAATCCGGGGTAGTGGGATGCAAGTCAAACTGACGTTTAAATCCAAGCCAATCAAACATTGGTTTTAAAATTTTTTATTGTATCTCTATTGCATACAAAATTAAAAATTTATAAATTTATTATACATATTTAAAGTTTATAGTAAAAAAAAATTGGTTTCCGCCGACGCCAAATCTAAAATTTAAATAACTAAAATTGATATTTAACATTATCTGAATTATGCCCGTGACATGTATTTTTGGATCCGATATATATATTATATTTTTTTTTGGTTTGGGTGCATATCAATCCATTAATAACACTTGTAATTTGAGAACACCATGGTTTGTTGTTATTATTGCCCATCATTTTCTTGGATGTGATTTCCATTCCTATTAAAAATCTTGCTTCTACAATAGGAATTCTCTTAATTGTTCTTCTCTTTTTAACTTTTCTTCTCATGTCAATGTCTCTTACAAGATTTATAGTTGAAAACGATCACCAATACAATAGATTAATATTGTTGATCTCATATTAATATATGATAAATTATGGAGAAAAAAAGAGGAAAAGAGATAAAAGATAAAAGTTTCATGCTCTCACTCCTTTTCGAAGGGATAAGAATAAATTGAAATTCACAAATCTTAATTGTGGGAAAAAGTTTGATGATAATTTTATATTTTAAAATAATAATACTAACAATAGAATTTTTTTTTTTTGTTTTTAGATAATAATAATCATTTTTTATTGTATGAAATTTATTGGTGTGAAATAGTTATAAAAGTAATTTCTACAACAGAATTGTTTCTTTGTTACTTTCACAAAGTTTAACGAAAAAAAAAAAATAGAAATGAGCCTAACTCAAACATAATTACTTGCGCTATAATTTTAACTCATATATTGTCCTAAAAAAAATAAAACAAGAAAAAAAAGCCATAAATAAAACTTAACATTATTGTGTTTTGATATATTTTCATAAACAATTGGTCAAATATGATCATTACCTTTTTTTTCGAAAATTTAAATATGTTCTCAAAAAAATCTCCCAATAGTTACAATAATTATTTTTAAAGTTAAAATACTATTTTCATCGCTATATTACGATGTTTGTTTAATTTTTATTCTATACTTTTAATGGTTCAATTTTAATCTTCTACTCTTAATAAATCTTAAATTTAATCATTTAAATTTCTTTTTAATGCAACAAAAGAAAATTTAAAAAATACTAATAGATAAAAAAAAGTTTTAAAAAAATCAATAATAAACTATCAATACGAACAAAACTTTAAGTTTTATGGAAAGTAAATTATTATTTTACTTTAAAAGAAAAAAAGAAAATAAATAAAGAACCGTGATTAACTATTTTTGGTGCATTGTATTTCGTTTCTTAAAAGAAAGAACTATTTTGAATTAAATATCATTAACCTTATCAAGAAATAAACGAAAACGCCAAAATCCAAACTCCCTAATCGTTTAATGGTATTCTATCCTACACGTAACATTGATCAGATTCCCACACATAAATTTTTGAACTAATAATAAAATTAAAAATAATGATTAAATAATGGTTTGAAATACGTATATTTATTGATTAGTAATTATTGGAGCATTTAATCTTTTTTTTTTTAAAATTTTTTTTTTTTTTTTTTTTTTTTTTTTTTTTTTTTTTTTTTATCTATGAGCATTTTTACTCTAAATTTTGATGACATATAAACCTATTGTATTTATTTGCAAGAAAAACTTATTATTATTATTTAACCAATTTTGATAAAGGTTGACTTTGAAAGAATAAAATTAAGATTTATTATAAATGAGAGACTAAAATTGGATATTTAAAGGTATCATAACTGAAATTGAATAAAATTCTAAAATATATGGACCAAAATGGTATTTTGTCCTAACTATTAGTTTTGGTTAAAGATTATTATGATTATTATTATTATTATTATTATTATTATTATTATTATTATTATTATCATCATCATCATCATCATCTACTTTTTACAAGTGCTTCGAAAATCCAAACAATTAACAATGTATTGACATTCACAAATTGTTCGTAAGTACAGCTGAGTCAAACTTACCATTTTACTCCTGTAGTCACATTTAATTCCTTAAGTATCACTATTCCCTCTAATGAACAATTAGTTATAGTTCATCTACGACTGAATCTCTCTCGGGCCAGGAGAGGGTATGACACTACATTGTTCAAGCCCTACAGTCAGTGTTTAAAGGAGCAATTTATCTACTTACTCTAACAGTAGGGAATGAGTGAATTCCTTCTTATGTAGTTGCGTTCCCTGCTTCCCAATCAAACGAATACCAAAATGGTTGACATATTAAGTCGAAAAATCTGGCTACTCTCACCCATGAAAATCAAAGGACCGCTCTCATAGCCAGAAGCTTACAACTCCCTCAGAATTCAAGTCAAGTCACTTATGGTCATCATGATGAAATGTAAGTCTCTTCAAACAATTGGTGTTATAAATAGAGACTATTCAGTTTTTGGTCCGGTATTATACAAACTCTTTATATAGGATACCATCGCTCACATGTCTCCACATGAATTATTAGGATCAGATTATTTGTAGCATTTTACAACACTTGTAACAATTACAAAATGAGTCATATCTGTAGTGACATCAGGATAAGATACCCATGTTGTGGTTGATGCCTTAAATCTCGTGAGTGCTGTAGTTTGTAGTTGTAAAGTACAAAAAAATTATTTATTTAATAAAATTGAGGTATTTTATTTGACATTTAGTAGTATTAACACAAAAAACCAATAAACTAACATCTAAGATTATCTTTTGTAGCTTAAACATGTATATAAAGACATGCAGGTGGATCATGTTTAGGTGGATCATCTTTTGTAGCTTACACAACTATGGGGCCACATCCATAGTGTCCCTAGAATAAGGCGCCCAACCTTATTCATATACTATAGACCATTTTGGCTATATATATTTGAACTTCATCCACATTTATGTCACTACATAAAGTTCAAACTTAAACTTCATAGCCTCAAATCCTTAGTTTATTAGATTCATGAATATAGAATTTAAATTTACTAAAGATTTTCAATAATAGCTTTATTGAACAAGAATATGATATTACAAACTACGAGTTTTAGGACATAAAATCCAACAGGGTAGGAATATGGTATTGACTATGAAGAAACATTTGCTCCAGTTGCACGATTGACATCTGTTCAGAGTCTATTAGCCGCAGCAGCTGCCAGGCAGTGGCCCCTTCTTCAAATGGGTATTAAGAATGTCTTCCTTAATGGCAAACTATCTGAGGAAGTGTATATGCAGCCACCATCTGGCATACCTTCTCCACCAAACAAGGTTTGTTTTCTTCATCATGCATTATATGGGCTCAAGCAAGCTCCTCGTGCCTGGTTTGCAACCTTTACCAATACAGTTACTCAGCTTGGATTTTCCTCCAACGCGCATAACTCTGCTCTATTTACTCGAAAAACTTCTCATGAACTTGTTCTCCTTCTATTATATGTGGATGATATGATCATTACTGGTGATGATCCTCAGGCTATCTTGGATCTCCGACGCTATCTGGGAGAACATTTTAAGATGAAAGATCTAGAACCGCTCAGTTACTTCCTTGTTCTTCAGCTTTCATCATACTACGATGGATACTACCTATCTCAAGCGAAGTATACATCAGATTTGTTAGCTCGTTCAAGTATCATTGATTCTGCCATAGCACTGATACCATTGGATTCCAATGTCCAACTGACCTATTTTGATAGTGTTCCCCTCTAGGATCCAACACTATATAGACAACTGGTTGGCAGCCTTATATAATTAACAGTAACTCGTCCAGACATAGCTTAAGCGGTTCATATTGTCAATTAGTTCATGTTCAATCTCGCACTATCCACTTCACAATTGTCCTTTGTATTCTACATTATGTTAAAGGTACGCTAGGACATGGACTTCAATTCTCCTATAAATCCTCTTTGGTTCTGTGTGGATATTCCGATGTTGATTGGGCGGGTGAACCTACGGATAGACGGTCTACCACAGGTTACTATTTTTATTTAGTGATTCTCTCATCTCTTAGCGGAGTAAGAAACAAACGGTTGTTTCTCAATTCAGCATTGACTCAGAGTATCGTGCAAGAGGCTTGTGGTTGCGCTAGCTCTTGATTGACATGGGGGCTCCTTAAAATTCTGATACTATTCTTCACTATGACAATCATAGTACCATTCAGATAGCACATAATGATGTTTTTCATGAACACACAAAGCACATAGAGATTGACTGCCATTTTATCTGCCATCATCTTCAAAACTCTACCCCGTGCCTTCAATCCATATCTACAATTGAGCAACCGGCTGACATCTTCACCAAAGCCCTTTCCTCTGGACGCTTTCATCAGCTAATGTGCAAACTCAAGTTGGTTTCTACCCTCCCACTTTGAGTTTGAGGGGAGATGTTAAATTGTAAACTACTTTTGTTAGGATTTTCAGATTGCAAAGTCAAATCTCGTTTTGTTAGATAGTTGAGCTTTGTTAGGGGATTCTTGTTAGTTAATTTTAGTATTGTACCAAGTTATTATATCTGTACAATTGATCAATAGAGACACAAAAAAATCATCCATTCAGATCTTGTTGTTTACAAACACCATTAATGATTCGCCTATTTCGATACTCCCAAAGTCTTCAATCTCATCCTTCGCGTCTGCACTGTTTTTTACCCAACCGAATCCATAATAGATTGTTCAAGAACATTGCTTCACTTTTGATAAAATAAATAAGCCATAAAGAAGAGAAAAGTATAAAAATGAAATTGAGAGGTTACGAAACATTTGAGATTCTATCACTTTCAATATTAAAAAAAATTAAATGAAAATTAATTTCTCACACAATGTGGAGAAGCGCAGTGGTTTAATTATATGATTAAAAAATGTTTGTTTTTTATATGAGTGAAAGAATTTTTATTATCTAGAATTCTATTTATGACATTTGTACGTGGGTGAGAGACAATTTGGATGGATGGACGATATGAGTGAGAAAAGTAAAATTGAGATAGACGTGAATATGAGTGTTGAAGAGAAAAATAGGTAGTCTAATTATTTAAATGTCATTAAGTGAATTTAATTTAATATTTTATTTATAACTATTTTGTAAGTAATTGTAGGCATACTTTGTAAATTTTAAATTTGACACAAGCTAATATTGTTTACTTTTTTTATTTTTTTTTCTTTAAGTTTGTAGCTTATAGATTATCAAGTTTCCAAATTAGATTAATTTTTTTTGAAAAACTAAACAAAGATTAAAATATATAGATAAATTTCAATCCATGACATAAATGTAATGTATGCTTCAAAAAATGATAAACGTTCTTTTTTTTCCAAATGTAAGTTTAATTTTATTTGGTAAAAATACTTTTTTGGTCCCTAAATTTGGAGTCTAATTTCTATTTTCATGTTTATGTTGTCCTCCTTTTGAATCCATTTGTCTTTTTTTTTCTTTTTTTTTTAATAACCCTGTGATCTATCCACACTTTTTTAGATAAAGTATTGATATTAATAATAGTCGTTTAAGTTGTTTATAAATAAAGTTTGTTACCCAATTTGAATAGTTTTTCTTTTATATTTGTGTAGCAAAATGAGTTGCAAGGTGCAATTACCTTAGTTTTTCCAAATAAACAGGTCATTGCACATTAGATATTACTTGTATTTTCTAAACACAATCTCTTACTTTGTTGTTTCCAATTGGTATGTTATGCTCATTTTCCCTCTTGCTTTATTGTTTCTAATTGGTATTTTATTGTTCATTTCGTAGTTGTTTATCAGAAAACCTATTTGTTTGTTCATTTTTCACTTTTTCCTTTATTGGTAGAATGTTCCTCTTGTTGTGCTAGTTCGTTTCTTGAGAGAACATTGCTTAGAGTGGACTGATTTCAACATTGATGCCTTCTCAGCAACAATTCATAAAGCCAATTCATATGCATATCCAGGCATGAGTCCCACAAGATTTACTAGAAGTCAAATCATTGAGTTAAATTTCTTTACATTGTTAAGTTGAGTTGCTAGGTTTGATAACTTTGTGTAGTTTGTGTTCATAAATCTATAAGATATATTGTTTATTTGGTGTAAGTCTCATTCTTTAGACTTTAGAGCTTCATGTATATTGATCAATATAACTTGTTGATACGTTACTTAGTTAAACAATTTCTCTTTATTTTTTGTGAATTAGTTAATCTTTGTGTTTGTTGAAAGTTGAGTTGTATATATAAAAGCAATTAAGGTTTGATTTTGTATATGTACAGGTAAAAGAGAAATATTATTTTTTTTTTTTAGATATTATTGATTTGCACGTGCGTAAGCAAAAAAAAAAATGGATATACTTTTTATTTTTTTTCAATGATAAAACGATGACAAATATTTAATATCGGACAATTATTGACAAAAAGTATATGAAAAAATGACATTGAAGATCATGTTCAATGTTAGTTGATCACCGACATTGAAGCTAGTATTCAATATCGGTTGAAAACTGACATTGAAATCTTGGTCATCTATAATGTAGGTTTAAAACCTACATAAAAGATATTTTATAACATGATCTTTGATGTCGATTTACAACCGACATTGTACCCCTATAATGTCAGTTTTAAACCAATATTAAAGTCCAGTTTTGTAGTAGTGTTTTAATAAACTTTAATCAATCATTGTATATTTGTAGCAAATCTATCTAATTCACCTTCCAAGTTAGTTTTCAGGTAGAAGTGTTCTGTTTCTATCAACTTAATCCTGTTAAAGTGAATAAAAGATAATGTGATCATCGGTTTAATATGAATCAAATTTTAAACTATCTAAAAAATGATTTTAACCTATGTGAGCATGCAATTATTTATTATAGATTTTACTATCTAATTTCATTTATTTGTAACTATTATAAAGAAAAAATGAAATAAATTAAAACCTAAAATTGTATCTAATGACATACTTTGTAAGATTATAACATCTACAAATTACCTAAAGTAATGTTATGCTTCATGCAATCTCATTTTCATTACTTCATATACATAACATTTATATATTAAAGTAATGACAAAAAAAAAAAAAAATCAATACCATACATCCATACATTCTAATTATACATGATAACAATTATAATATAAAAGATGCATCGTAATATTATTAATGCATGCAGTCATATATTATAACTCTTATATTATATGATACACGAACATGCTATTAAGCAACTATTATAACATTTATAATAATCATGATGCATGAATAATGCATAACCTATGGTAGGATTTTCTCTATATGACATACATTATGATATATATAAAAAAAATTATACATCCAATGCAAAATATAAAAAATAAACATATTTTGGACCGGGATTGACTTCCCAATAATTAATTAAATTAATATAATATTTATATTAATTTAATTAATTAAAAANTTTATATTAATTTAATTAATTAAAAACTAATTATTACAATAATAATCCAAGAAAATAAATTGTTGAACCGACTAGGAATGACCCAAACCACATGCGAACTGAACCGTGAACCGCTGTGAATTGGCTTCAACACACGCATCCTTTGCATCTCGGAGCATTACGGCCTTGTACCCTAGTGTCAAGATGCTACGAAAACTCCTTTCTATTGCCACATCAAGCGTAGTAGCGTTGTACCACTACTGCACATAAAGCTTTTATACAGCACGTTTCTACTCTGATTTTTCTCCCTTTTTGGCCTCGTAACTTTCAGATCTTCGCTGGAAAGCATCATGAACAACCAGGATTTACCAAATTATAGACTTGATTACAATTATGCTAAAACAAAAAAGGCTCCTTACATACCGATTGTAAAAATAAAGCGGTAAACTAAACCCAACCCCAATGAAGACATCCAAAAAAAGTGTAATCAACGTATTCACCACATAAATGCACAGAAAACAGAAATCCCACCATAATACTGAATTAATTTTGAAAATAATTAAAATGGGACTAAAAAACATACTCTCTGATGCCAATTGAAGGTTTGTGATAACCCTACGGAAGTGTGATCGGATCCCGATTTTATTTATTTTACAAAAACAAAATAAATCAAGGACAAAAACATTATGCATTAATTTACAACATGCTTTAATTGTAGAAAAGAGAGGATATAAAGGTTTTGAATTACATACCCTTGGAGTCACAAATCTTCACGAATTCCTCTCCAACACGAACCTTCTTGGATCACAAACTCCCAAAATCACATCACTTCTAAGACCCAATTTGATTGGACACCACCACAATGGAAACCGCAGTATTCTTCTTTGGGTAAAAATCAAAGAGGGAGTTTCTGAACTTTTCATAATTTTTGAGAAAGGGAATGGAGAGAAAAAATTGAGGGGAAAATATTTTTTGAGAATTACACAGAGATCAACCTTTTTTTCTTGTGATCATCCAAGAAGAAGAAGAAATGACCTCCCTCTCAACTGCCCCACTTCCACGATCTTGTATGAGAGAATTGTATGAGAGAATAATGGGAGGAGTTATTCACATTCGCATAACTCCCTCCTTTGATTAATTTAAACTAAATTAATTAAAATTAATTAAAAAATTAATTTAATTAAAATATGATTATATAATAACTAACTTACTATATGTTATATATAACATATAACCTATAGTTTATGTTATATCAAATATAATATAATCTATAGTTTGAAATTCTCTCATTAAACCTATAGTATTTAATATAAATCAAATTCATATTAAATTTAAGCTATAGTTTTTATATAAATCCAATTCATTAATATTTGAATCATATTCAAATATTTATTTCCTCTCAAATTAAACTTTTTTTTATAATGTTCAAATACATTATATTAATTATATCATACATAATTAATTTATATTAATTATATCAAATATAACTAATCCCTTGATTTATTTGAACTATTTAAATTAATCTAAAATTAATTCGATTCTCAATAATCTCAGATGAGTTATCGAGGGGACCTTATGGACCTATAGATTGAAGCCTCAATGGTACTTGATTAATTAATTAAACTCTTTAATTAAATTATCCAACTTTCATTAACTATTTGTCACTTCACTAAAGATCGACAACTGCACCCTTTGCACTACAGATATATTTTTGTGTCCATTAGATATAACCAATCAACGGTGCATGACATTGTAAGTACACTGTGTCAAAATTACCGGCTCTTATAGTTACATCTAACTCCTTAAGTTCTACTGATCCTTCTAATGAACACTAAGTCATATCCCAACTATGACCAAACCCCTCTCGGGCAAGGAAATGGTGTGACACCACATTCTTCAAACCCCAGAATAAGCCCTTAAGGGAGCAATTTCTCTACTTACTCTAACTATAAAAAATGAGTGAATTCCTTCTTGGGTAGTTGCGTTCCCAACTCCCTAATCACACAAATCCGCAAAATAGTAGGCATATTGAGTTGTTGATATTGGTCACTCTCACCCATACAGATCAAAAGACCACCTTCATAGGCAGGAGTTCACAACTCACTTAGGATTTAGGTCTAGTCACCTATGATCATCCTGGTGAAATATAAGTCTCTTCTATCAACGATATTATACAATGAGACTATTCATTTCATGGTCCGGTCTTATACAAACTCTTTGTATAGAATACTCCCGCTTATATATTTCCACATGAATAATCAGGACATTTGTAGCACTTTACAACAATTGTAACAACTACAAAGCGGGCCATGTTCGTAGTGTCACTAGGATAAAGTACCCAGCCTTATCCATCTACTACAGACCATTTAAGTTATCTCGTAAACATGATACACCTGCATGTCTCTACATACATGTTTAAGTTACAGAAGTTAACCTTAGATCTTAGTTTATTAGTTTGTTAGGTTAATAATACTAAATGTCAAATAAAATATCTCTTACTTTATTAGATAAATAAATTGTTTATACATTACAATTACAAACTATAGAACGGACGAGATTTAAGATATCAATCCCAACCTGAACCTCCACCAATGAAGCTAACCTGAGAACTTCTTTGGCAATGGTCTTAGCTGAGGTAAGATGCTCCTCGATCTTTTATAGAAATATGATAAAAACGAGGTTATCCGATTCAATGACCCCATGAGAAGTGAGAAACTGGGGAGATGATTTGTCCCCTCTTGAATCATTGACATTTTCAACATCAAAGATTCAAAATGTTCGGGAACAGATTTACATCAAACTCAAGGAATATTTCTCCCATGACCCCAACAAGGCCCAACCAAGTCCATCTTTCCTCTCAGCTTCCACCCATACTGCATCACATGTTAAAGAAACCACGAACTCATGAGGAGGCCCCAAGGTAGAGTTTGCCAAAAGAATAGGAGAGGAGATAAAAGAGGATGGAGGAGCTTGGGTCATGAACTCAAGAAGAAATCCCTGAGTAGAATCCAGCATAGAAGAAATTGTAGCATCAACATCATTGATGATTCACCTATTTCGATACTCCCAGAATCTTTGATCTCATCCTCTGCGTCTGTACTATCTTTGACCCAATCGAAATTATCCATTGCAGATTGCTCAAGAACGGTACTTCACTTTTGATAAAATAAATAATCCACAAACAAGAAAAAAAAAGTATAAACATGAAATTGAGAGGTTACAAATCATTTGAGATTCTTTCACTTTCAATATTTAAAAAATTAAATGATAATTAATTTCTCACACAATCTGAATATTAATGTATGTTAATAAATTTAGAGTAATTAAATGAATTATAATTAATTAAATTTCACTAGTTTTCATCACTTTTAAAATTAAATTTAATGTTTTGCTTCATAATCATTTTAAACAAATCAATGGACATTGATATCAATGTTTAAAAATGAGTATTTAATGAAAAACTGAGATTAAAAATGTAAGATATTGAAATCTAGGATCAAATTCAAATAAAACTCAAATGTCAGGATAAAAATGCAACATTTTTAAATCTAGGGACTAAATTGAAATTAAATTCAAAATTTAAAGATTAAATATGTAGCATTTTGAAATCTATCGACCAAACAGAAATTGGACCTCAAACCTAGTGACCAAAAAGATACTTTTTTCATTTTACCTTAGCTTTTGTGTTAATTAGGAACAAAATTATAGTTCTACGAGAGTACTATATTCTATTCATTTAGTCCACATTATAGATTTATCTTCATATATATCAGTATATTCTATATTAGTATAATTGAGTCCCACTCTATTTTTAAAAATACGTTGCCTGTGTTACAAAATAAAGGAAGGGAATATGAAATTTTTTTCATTTAATTACATTAAATTTGAGTTTGATTAGATTATGCTATTGTTTATCTTTTATTTCATTATTACATATAGAGGCAGATTCACGTTGAGGCTAAGGGTCACTTTTTGTATTTTTAATATAATTTGTGAGTTTATATA
>NC_052358.1:38361008-38382407 GCF_009727055.1 Benincasa hispida | reverse complement strand
TTCTCCCCCCTCTCTTGTAAATTTGTTGAATATCTCTGTTTAAAATAACTCAATATTTCCTTAGAAAAAATGGTGCTAAATTATCGAAAATTTTTAGAAAAAGAAAATAGAAATATAATTTAAAAAATTCCTAATGAAAAAAAAAAAAAAAAAATTAAAAAGCTTGCAAAAAGTACATGGTTTGGAGGAAACCCATGAACACTAGTCTCCATCAACAAAAAAAGTTTCAACTAAATGATCACTATTCTTGAAACCTATTACAAATTATACACTACTATAATTCCACAGAAATTGACTAGAGATCTAGTTCACTAATCACATGAAATCAAGCAATCGAAACTTGAGGGCAGTATAGTAAATATCTTCATCGTCGTCAAGGTTAAAAGTGTTTTGCATATTTAAGACTTTGTTAATTTCTTTTTCAAAATGGTAAAACAAACCTAAATGTTGAATTGAATCAATCAAACTTAGCTTTTCTGAAAAATTTTCAGTAGCAACTCCAAACATTCTTATCACTTCTTCTCTTAACTTTTCGAGCTCTTTCTCTTCATTCTTCTTTTCTTCCTCAATTTTTGTGTTGTCCTAGAACAACACGAGATAGACATTTATCATTTAATGTTGAATATATTTATAAGTAATAGAAGTTATCATTTAATGTTGAAAGTTTGCAAATCGAGTAGGAACCTCATCGAAGTTAATCATAAATGGTATAATTGAATAATGTTAAAAATTTAGATATCTTGGTCAAAACATCAAAAAAGATAGAAACTAATCATAAATGGGAAATATCACACTCTAATGACTAAGTATACACAATATGATACAAAGATACTCCATCAGTATTTGAAATCATATATATATATATATATGTGTAGCTATCAAAAATCACATCATGGCTTAAAGTGGCATTATTTTGTGGCTTGGAATCAGATGCAACTATTTGAAATGACATTTTCTTTTATCTTTAATTTTATGAAGATATATAGAATCCTTACACATAGGCTTTATGTAAGATGCATTCCAGGAGGATTGGAAAGATGATATTGGGTGAAGTAGCTACAAAGTTACTATCTGGTTGATAACTGGTTGGTTCTTTTCTTTTTTTTTCTCTTGTAAGTATCTTCTCACAATTTATTTACCATAGTTTTCATCTTTCCCTTAACACTTGGACTTCTAAGTCAAATAAATAAAGAAAAAAAA
This sequence comes from Benincasa hispida, assembly GCF_009727055.1. Classification (NCBI taxonomy): domain Eukaryota; kingdom Viridiplantae; phylum Streptophyta; class Magnoliopsida; order Cucurbitales; family Cucurbitaceae; genus Benincasa; species Benincasa hispida. The sequence goes on along the minus strand of NC_052358.1, from coordinate 38,381,207 downwards.
TACAAGTTTTTAAAATTATGTACTTTGGTTAGTTTTCAAAACTAGACCTAGTCTTTTAAAGTACTTCTGAATAGTAAATAAAGAATATTATTAGGTATAAAAGAGGTTATTATTAACTTAGTTCTAAAATTAAAAATTTGAAACAAAAAATAAAGGTCATATATAGTAACCATTTGGTTTTGGTTTCTGATTATTTGAAAATTTAGCTTGTTAATACTACTTCCTCCTATAAGTTTCATTTGTTTTGTTATTAACTTCATTTTTTTCTAATGTTTTAAAAATAACTATTTCTTCCATAAATGTGAAAATTAGTGTATGAAATTTAAGGGAAAACAAACCTAATTTTAGAAAAAAACTTGTGATGATTATTGTTAACAAATATGAAGAGAAATCTAATAATTCACAGAAGATAAATATCTCAATAATTGTATGGAGCTATTTTCACCATCATTATTCAAATATTAATGATTCCAAAATATATATATATATATATATATATATATCTTAATTTTCAAATCTATACATTATATATACGTCTTAATTTTCAAAATCTATTTGTAGATCATTAGTGTTGGAACATGCCTTGCCTGCTTTATATTTTTTTACTGTAGGATTTTTATCCAATTACAAATATTATCTATTTGCATTAAAATATTCGAAAATAATTCAGAACTCAATTGTTGGTGCGTTGGTTGGGGTGCACTAAATGAAAACTCTACCAATGCTTGGCATTTATTTGATGTTTTCAATTTTTTATTCTCCTATATATATTGTCGGTTGTGAATTTGAGGATCATAACGGCGTACAACGAAAATATGAAGAAAATATAATATAATAATAATATATAACAAAATAAATAAACAACAAAAAGTAAATAAAATAACAAAGAATGTATTCTTCACTTTCTCCAATATTTTTGGATTGGTGATCAATATGTGTGTCTTTCAAAACACACCAAATGTCACTGTTTATAGACAATTTGGCAAGTAGGGGATGGATTACATAAATACTAATACTATGTAATCTTGAGATATATGGATAACACATGGGGTAATAGATAAGTGACACATAGCCAATAGACACTAATAACGGACATCTACATTACACTTAATTTAATATATATATATAATACTTCCCCTTAGATATGCATTATATATGAAATATGCTACGTTAAAACCTTATTAGGAAAAAATCCACTGGAAAAAAATTTAGTGAAGGAAAAATAGTACATATTTCATATAATCGGATACTCTTAAAAAGTATATTTACTATTGGAATACAAAAATAAGCAACGGAAGAAACCATGATCATTAAGCATTCTAATTCCTTAATTTTGACATTAAAATGAGCATGTTCAAAGGGTAATAAGATGGTTTCAAGAAACACATACCTTTGAATAATTCCTCTCCAGTACAAGCTGGTCCTCACAAATTCTCAGCTCCAAATTTTTAGTGAACTACCCAGAGATCTTCTCTACTATTCTCAGCCTTGAATTTGAGTGGTGGAACTTACAATTGAGTTGAATTTGTGAAGGGAAAAGGATGAGTTTTCATGTGAAGGAGAAGAACTCAGCAAGAACTTTTTTCTCTAGTTCTTCAATCTCCTCTTTAGATTTCTCGCAAATTGGAGTGTTTTTATTCTTCAACTACATGTAGACATCAGTGAATTCAATAAAAGACACCTCAAACTTGAAGATTGAGTGGGATAGATGTGTGAATTGTAGAGTTCCACCTACTAGTTGGTGAAACTTTGAAATTTTCCACTAAAATTCCAAATTTCAAATACAAATTGAATTTTAAATTCAATTAATTCAAAATTAATTTAAATCAAAATTTTAAAATTCAATTTCTCAAATTGAATTAAATTGAAAAATAATTTGATTTTAATTAATTAAACATATTTAATTAAATAACAATTTAATATCAAATATTAAATTCATCACACACCTAATTTTAAATATGAATCCTATTCATGTAATCAATATTTAAATATTATAAACTCTCCAATTTCATTTAATTTCAATAAATTAAATGTTATATAATTATACAAACCTTAATTTGAATTTGAACTATACAAATTCAAACCCTAAATTCAATTTGAACACTTCAAATTGATATCATTCCAAATTCATTCAATTTACTAATTCAAGGTGTGCATGTTTTACGAGCTAGTAGAGGGACCTTATGGACCTACAGATCATGAGCTCCAACGATTTGAGATTAATTGGCTAAAACTCTTTAGACCGAATTAATCAATATTCATTAACTATCGAGTCACACCACTATAGTTGGATAGTTGCACTCTTCTCACTATAAATATATTTGTGTCCATTTGATTTAACCATAATCAGTAAGTCGACCCTTCACAGATTGTTCATAATAACGGTTGGGTCAAATTTTGTTTTACCCAGAAATTACGTCTTGCTCCTTAAGTTCCACTGATCCTATAATGAACAATTGGTTTGTGATCCAATCACTAAACTGAATTCTTCTTGAGCCAATGAGAGGGTGGGGCCCCTTGTTTAAGACCTGGATTCAGCACTTAAGAGAACAACCTTTCTCCTATCCTTCAATTGGGTAGGTGTAAATTCCGTCTTGCACCCTATGTCCCTAGCTATCTACCCGGTCTTACCCTTAAAATGGGAGGCTGATTGAGCCGCAAATCTAAGGATAATCCCGAATAAACAGGAGTTCATAGTTAGCTCAGGATTAAGATCGAGTTACCTAAGGCATTTAAGCGAAATGATCAGTCTTAAATAGTAAACAACGTTATAAAGTAAGAATGACTTATTTCTTGGTCCGATCTTACGCAAACTCATTGCGTAAGACGCCCTCACTCGTCATGTCAATACATGAACGAATTAGGATCACTTCGTTTGTAGCACCTTATAACAAATTGTAACAACTACAAAGTGGGTCGCATCCGATAGTGTTACTAGAATAAGACACCAAACCTTATTCGTATACTATAGATCATTATGACTATTTACTCGAACCTGGTCTACTTTTATGTCTCCACATAAAGTTCAAGTATTCATATAATAGCCATGGATTTTAGTTTATTGGATTTAGTCTTTACTAGTGCAATTTACAAATTCAATAACAACTTTATTGAAGAAATGTTGAATAACATCTTTATTGATAATACAAAATGTTTAACTCTAAAAACTGCGAGTTTTAGGACATACAACTCAATATTTACTCCCCCTCATGGAAACATCACTTGAGATCTCTGAGTCACCACATTATAATATTGTGCACCGATTTTCCAAAGGTTGCGGTAGGTAATGTCTTTGTAAATAAGTCTGTCGGGTCATCTTTCAAACAAATTTATTGTATAGTGTTGTCATCATTTTCTTCAAGATCATGAGTGCAGAAAAGCTTTGGTGAAATATGTTTTGTTCTATCTCCTTTAATATATCCTCCTTTGATTTAAGATATGCATATTGTGTTGTCTTCATATAATATTGTTGGAAAGTTTTTACAAGAAGAAAAACCACATGTTCCACGAATGCTTTGAGGATGTGGCTGTTATGGTTTGTTTTAGCCATATACATTCTTGACTAGCCTCGTGAATTGCAAGAATTTCAGCATGATTTAAGGATGTGGCTATTATGGTCTGTTTTACCGATTGCCATGATATAGCCGTTTGTCCACATGTGAGTAGATAACCTGTTTGAGATCTAGTTTTTTGTGAATCAAATAAATATTCAGAATCTGCATAAACAACTAGATCCAATTTTGATTTATTTTGAATAAAACAAACGCATGTCGATCGTTCCTCGAAGATAACGAAGTATGTGCTTAATTATATTCCTAAGTCTTTTTGTTAGAGAAAAACTATATCTTGCTAATCAAATGACTAAAAATGCAATATCGATTCTTGTATTATTAGCAAGATATATAAGTGCACTAACTGCACTAAGATATGGTACTTTAGGACCAAGAAGTTCTTCATTATCATCTCGAAGTCAAAATATATCTTTCTTCGAATCTAGTGAATGAACTTCCATTTGAATGTTTGATGGATTTATTTTGTCCATATAAATTCTTTCCAAAACTTTTCCTACATAAGTTGACTGATGAACAAATATCTAATTTACTAAATGCTCAATTTGCAAGCCAAGGAAAAATTTTATTTTTCCGAGATCTTTCATCTCAAATTCTTTCCTAAGATATTCTATTGCTTTTAAAAGCTCATCAACAGTTCCAATTATGCTTCAATCATCAACATATACAATTATAATAGCAAAATCTTACTGTGATTTCTTTATAAAAACACATAGACATATTGGATTGTACTATTGGGGTTGATGCCCTAAATCTCGTGGGTCTTGTAGTTGGTAATTGTAATTTACAAATGATTTATTTATTTAATAAAATATGAGATAGTTTATTTGACATTTAGTTGCATGAACCCACAAAACCAATAAACTAACATCTAAGGTTATCTTCTATAACTTAAACATGTATGTAGAGACATACAAGTGGATCATGTTTAAGTGATAACCTAAATGTTATGTAGTAGATGGATAAGTCTGGATACCTTATCCTGGCTACACTACGAATACGACATGCTTTGTAGATGTTACAGTTCTTGTAAAGTGCTACAAATGATTTGATCCTGATAATTCATGTAGAGACATGTGAGCGAGGGTGTTCTATACAAAAGGGTTTGTATAAGACCAAACCATAAAATGAATAGTCTCTTTATATGAAGTCGTTAATAGTAGAGACTTACATTTCACAAGGATGACCATAAGTGACATGACCTAGATCCTAAGTGAGTTGTGAACTTCTACCTATGAAGGCGATCCTTTGATTTGTATGGTTGAGAGTGGCCAGATAGCCGACTCAATAAGCCTACCATTTTGGGGATTCATCTGATTGGGGAGCTTGGAGCACAGCTACACAAGATAGAATTCACTCCTTCCCTAATGTGGAGGTAAGTAGATAAATTGTTCCCTCAAGGGCTGATTTCAAAGCTTGAACAATGTGGGGCCACACCCTCTCTTGGCCTGAGAAGGGTTTGGTCATAGTTGGACTATGACTTATTGTTCATTAGAGGGATCAATGGTACTTAAGAAGTTAGATGTGACTACAGAGGAAAAAAGGTAATTTTAGCGAGCTATACTTACGAGCAATTTGTGAAAGTTCATCTCATTGTTAACTGATTATATCCAAAAGACACAGAAATATATTTATTGTGCGAAGAGTGCAGTTGTTGGTCTTTATTGTAGTGTCCAACAATTAATGGATATTGAATAATTTAAATAAAGGAGTTTAATTAATTATTCAAGTACCATTGGAGCTTCAGTCTATAGGTTCATAAGGTTCTCTTTGTAGCTCAACGAGGATTATTAAGAATTAATTTTGGACTAATTTGAATTGTTCAAATTAATTGATGGAATTAATTATATATTGATATAATTTATTTAAATTAATTATATGTGATATAATTAATATAATGTATTTGATACATTATAATATAATGTGATTTATATTAAATGTCATGCATTATTGAGAGAAATACAAGCCATAGGTTATATTGTATTTGATACAATATAAAAAAGTATAGGTTATGTATTATATTTGATATAACATATAGTTATATATACATATAATAAGTTGGTTATATATATATATATATAACTATTACTTAAATTTAATTTATTTTAATTTTAATTTAATTTCAAAATCAAAGGGAAAGAATTACAACTTCTCTCCCCTTAATTTTTTCTCAATTAGACGTGTGTGGGGAGTGGGTTGTTGAGTTTTTACGATGGCTTCATCTTCTTCATAGAAGATTACAAAATGACTCACTCAACGTATTGTTTTCTTTTTTAAAGAAAATCTCCTCCCTCTATAAAACTCTCTCCCTCTTTCCAAAAGAACACAAAGTCCACACCTCCTGTGATTCTCATTCCCTATAGAGAATACAAGGGTTAACCTATTGGTAGTGTCCAAAGTGTTGGATCTTTAGTTCTTTGTTTGTGACCTTCAAAGGGTTCGTGATCATGGTTGCTCGTGACCGGAGAAAAGGAATTACGTGAAGAATTTGTTCTTCTAGGGTAAGTTAATTCCTAATCATTCTTCCTTCTCATTCTATATACGGTAAAATTTGTGTTTATGCATAATTTTATGTTCTTTATAATTTTATTTACTATGAAGAAGAAATTGGGACCGATCTTGCTTCCGCTACAGACCTCACGGTTCCTTCAATTGGTATCAGAGTAGAGTTCTTGGTCCCAATTTTGGTTGCATTCTTAATTCTATTCATGTTAATGAATGTTGAATGGTTTGTGGTTTATGGATGTTTATGGGATTGGACAGTAGATTCTTTGCTTTAATTTTAACAAAATAGGACTCATTGTTTTCGGTATAATTCAAGATATCGAGTCTATAATTTGTTGTTTGAGTCGTTCGTGCTGTTTCTGACGTTTTTCTAGTGAAGAAAAGACCCAAATCGAAGAAAAAGTGAAGGAATTCACAACTGTACAGTAGGTTACTGCACAACAGCGTTGCAACGTTTTGTCCTAGCGTTGCAACGTTACGAAGGGCAGACGGTAAATTTTATCCATAGCGTTGCAACGCCCCGTGACAAAAAAGAATCGACCGGTTTGGTTCATAGTTCAGCTAGTTCGTGTCCGGTTTGCTTGGTTCGAGCAATTCGCAGGCAATTTGGGTTTTGGGCGGTCTCGTTCGTGCGGTTCAAGGTCCGATTCAACTATTTTGACTCGACTAAGCTAATATTTTAGGTAATAGTTAGTTTTTCTTATTAATTATATTAATATAAATGTTATAATAATTTAATTAATGGTTTGGGAGTCCCCCGGTCCATAAACTGATGTTCGAATTATGCATTTGATGTATGGTTTATTTTTAATTATATATGTCATAATATATGTCATATAGTAAAATCTCACCATAGGTTATGCATTATTTGTGCATCATTTATCTTATACATTTTATAATATATAGATGCATGGTTTAATTTTATAGCATACTCATGCATCATATAATATAAGAGTGATAATATATGTTTGCATGCATAATAACAATGTCATGCATCATTTATATTATAAGAGTTATAATATATAGTTAGATGTATGTATGAATGTTATTTTATTATTTTATTACTTTATTATATAAATGTAACGTATGTAAAGTAATGAAATGTGAATTGCATAAAGCATGACACTATTTTAGATAATTTTATAAATATTATAATTTTAGTAAGTATGTTATTAAATGCAATATATGGTTTTAATTTGTTTAATTTATTTTATAATCGTTATAATTAAATGAAATTAGAAATTAAAATCAATAGGTCAAAGTTGCATGCAAACTTAGGTTCAAATCAATTTTAAAATATGATTCACATAGACCTAAGATCACATAATTTCTAATGAGATTATAAATTATTTTAATCTTTTAATCAGTTTAATAGGATTAAATTGATTTTAATAAAATATTAAAATTGTAGCAAAAGTATCTATAAGGGACCTTTTGTCTAATGCTAGTGCTGTCAAGGCTAGGGTATTTAAGTTGATAGAAACAGAACACCCCTATCTGGGAACTGACCTAGAAAGATGAATTAGATAGATATGCTACAAACATACAATTATTAATTAAAGTTTATTAAAATGTTTAATGAACATTAATCAAAGTTGTTTAACTATTTAAAGTAAGTGTTAATTTTGGGAAAATTTAAACAATCACTTAGTAAAAATAAGTAGCTGTATTTTTCTAAGTTAAATTAACCCTAGGTAAAACACTCAGTATGATGAAAATGTGGTATATGATACTTCAATTTTATTTTCACATTATCCATCAAAGTTCAACTGTGAAATATATACTCGGCCTCGAGGCACCTTTTCTTGTGTCACCCTACAAGTAGTGTTTGTATAGGTCAATACCACGGTGAATGGAAAGAGTGTTTAGTTTTTGCCCCAATCAATTTTTCCCTATGGTTGGCTCATTAGGGCAGAACGCTAAAATCTAAAATGGGGAGCTACACTTACAAGAAAATGTTAAGCATGTTGACAGTTTCTGGATCGAACGATGGTGACTAATAGTTACAGTAAGAAGGAATTGTTTTGTATTAGTTGAAATAGTCTCATTTCAATAAAGGGATACCTGATCACCTTATGGTGGCTTTTACTCTGCCTCACTGAAACATCATTGCAAAATAGATGTCACATAGGGTGCATTAAATTATTTTGCTAAATTTGATTGGTTTTTCCAAATGGCTAATGCTTGAATACTAATATAAATAAATTGTATGTTTCAGCAAATATACAAAATGACTTTGGCTACTTTAAACATGCTCGTCATTGATAAGTTAACAGACGATAATTATGGCACCTGGAAAAACACGATTATCACAGTTCTCATCATTGATGACTAGAGATTTTTCCTAGTGGAGGAACGTCCTCCAATCCCAGCTCCAAATGCCGCTTGAAATGTTTGGTAGGCATATGAGTGTTGGGTACGGACAAATGAAAAGGCCCGAACGTATATTTTGGCAAGCCCTTCTGAAGTCTTAGCCAAGAAGCATGAGTCCATGCTCATTGCCTATGAGATCATGGAGTCTCTACAGGGAATGTCCAGACAACCGTCTGCTCAGCTCAAGCATCACACTCTTAAATTCATCTTTAATGGCCATATACAAGAGGGAGCATCTATTTGAGAACATGATCTCAACATGATGGTCCACTTTAACGTGGCGAAGATGAATGAGTCTGTCATTGATGAGGCCAGTCAGGTTAGCTTCATCCTGGAAACTTTACCTGAAAGTTTACTGTAGTTTTATAACAATGTTGTTATGAACAGGGTCGACTACAACCTAACTACCTTAACGAGCTACAGACTTTCCAATCCTTGATGAAAGTCAAGGTATAGAAGGGAGAGGCAAATGTTACCTCGTTCTCAAAGAAGTTCTTCAGACGTTAGACCTCTAGAACTAAGTTTGTACCTTCCTCTTTCGGCACCAAAATGTGAAAGAAGGAGAAAGGTGGAAAGGGGAATGCTAACCCACCAACTGCTACCCAAAAGGGCAAGAAGGCCAAGGCTGCAAAGTCAATCTGTTTCCATTGCAACCAAGAGGGACACTAGAAGAGGAATTGTCCAAAATAATTGGTAAAAAAGAAAAAGGTCAAGCAAGGTAAATATGATTTACTTGTATCAAAGGTTTGCTTAGTGGTGAACGATGATTCAGTCTGGACAATAGATTCAGGCGCTGTTAACCATGTTTGTTCTTCATTTCAGGGAATTTGTTCCTGGCGGAAACTGGAGGCTGGGGAGATGATGGTGCATGTTGGAAGTTGGCAAACTATCTCTGCAAGGACAGTGGGAGAACTACGACTTACTTTACAAAAAAGTATATTTTGTTGGAAAATGTATATGTAGTTCCTGATTTAAAGTGGAACTTAATTTCTATAAAGTATTTAACTAAACAAAATTATTCAATACATTTTTCTGTAAATGAAGTGTTTATGTACAAAAATGATATTAATCTTTGTTCAACTAAGCTGGAAGAGCACCACATAAGAGAGCATAAGTCTCATAGTAAGATCGTGTTGAATGAGTTTTCCAGTGAAACTATTGAACCTTCAACAAGAATTGTAAAAGAGCCCAACACCTCAACAAAAGTTGTTGAAGTTGGTTCATTTAGTAGGTCATATCTACCTCAAGTGTTGAGGGAGCCTTGACGTAGTGGAAGGGTTATCTGTTCGTTATATGGGTTTAACAAAAATCCTAACTATCGTAGCTGATGGAAATGTTGAGGATCCATTGTCTTAAAAGAAGGCAATGGAGAATGTTGACAAAGATGAATGGTTCAAATCTAGAGATCTTGAAATGGAGTCTATGTACTTTAATTCAGTTTGAGATCTTATAGATCAACCTGATGGGTAAAATATCTGTTGCAAGTGGATCTACAAGAGAAAACAAGGTGCTGACGGGAAGGTGCAAACCTTCATGACTAGACTTGTGGCAAAAGGTTATACCCAAGTTAAGGGAGTCAACTATGAGGAGACTTTCTTACATGTTGCCATGTTGAAATATATCCGGTTACTACTATGAGATTTGGCAAATGTGAAGGAAATCAGACATCAGGATTTCAATGAGCAGCGGAAGGATCGTTCCAAATTTCTTTCGTATATGAACTACACAATTACAATCAAGAAACGGAAACATACAGGTTATGCACAAAACCGAAATTACAGTATGCTTTTCTAAAGAACAATGGAAGAATTAACATACCTTTGAAGACTCATCTTCACCATCCTTGATCACGAACGCTCGTTCACAGTAACCCGACAATCACGAACGCTCAAACACTTCGACTGCTGCACTGCACAATCATAGCGAACTCGAAGACAACGATCACCCAAATCACAAACATAGCAAATGGCCTCCACAGAACCTTGACTATGTCAAGTTGAATACGACACCACCACAATGGCTACCTTTGTATTCTCATTGTGAGAATCCAGAAGTGTGGGCTATGTATGGACTTAGTTAGAGGAAGAGACCGGAGAAGAATAATCATGTAAACGATTGAGCAAGTGGGAGATGTCAAAGTCTATCGTATGGACGATGCCTAATCGTTTAACAAATGTTATGCGATCGTTTAGTAAAAGCTGCACGATCGTTTAGCTAATCGGCCACCTAAGTGATCTATCGTATAGAAACACTCCACGATCGTCTAGTCTCTCTTCAACTGTCGTTTAGCAAATCTAATTTACTTGACAGTCACCGTGAGAAACTTTTCGAGAATGGAAATCTCAATACAACAACTACTAAATTTAGGAAAAAAATTTTCCTTTTATCTCACGATTACCATGAAACCACCAATAACCTCCCATTCAATTGGTTATTAGCTGTCTCTTATACACATCTAGATGTGTATAAGAGACAGATCATATATAATCGAATTACCTCTTGTCAATTTGAACATTTCAAATCAACACCAAGAACTGATTCTCAACTTGAATCCATTGAGCTACTAAGGGGACCTTATGGTCCTATAGCTCGAAGCTCCAACAGTACGTGAATAATTGACTAAACTCTTTAGTCAGGGGATCCACCATCCATTAACTGCTAGACATTCCACTAAAGATCGACAGCTAAACTCTCCTTACTACAGATATATTATGTGTCCATCTTAACCAATCAACAGTGTGATATCCTTCACAGATCGCTCGTAAGTATAGCTGGGCCAATAACCATTATGCCCCTATAGTTACATCTAACTCCTTAAGTACCACTAATCCCTCTAATGAATATAAGTCATAGTCCTACTATGACTAAGTCCTCTCTTCCAAAGAGAAGTTGTGGCCACTATGTTCAAGCCCCAGAATCAACCCTTAAGGCAGCAAGCTATCTGCTTACCCCTGTTTCAGGGAAGGAGTGAATTTCATCTTATGTAACTGAGTTCACAATTCCTAAATCAGACAAGTCCCCAAAAAGGTAGGCATGTTGAGTTGGCAATATGGCCACTCTCACACATACTAATCAAAGAACAATCCTTAAAGGCAAAAGTTCCCAAAACACTCAAGATTGAGGTCATGTCACCTATGGTCATTTAGGTGAGATGTAAGTCTTCAGTATCAACGACGTTATATATAGAGAGGAATCATCTCGTGGCCCGGTCTTATACAAACTCTTTGTATAGGACACCCACACTTGCATGTCTCCACATGAATGGTCACGATCTACCATCTGTAGTAGTTCACAACACTTACAAACCTTTACAAACACGACTGTATCCGTAGTGTCACCAGGATCAGGTATCTCTCCTTAATCCTTATATTACAAATCTATTTAGGTTATTAGTTAAGACATGATCCACTTGTATATCTCATATACATGCTTAAGTTTACATACGATAACCATGGAGCTTTGCTTATTGGATAAGTAAATGCCAGAATGAAATAACTCTTATTTTATTCATAACAATGTGTATAAATTACAAACAACGAGACTTGGACAGAATTAGGACACCAATCCCAACAAAATGGACATCAATACTGCCTTTTTGAATGGTAATCTTTAGGAGACCATTTATCTGGAGCAACCTGAAGGATTCATAACCTAAGGTCAAGAGCAAAAGGTTTGCAAGTTTAATTGGTCCATTTATAGATTAAAGCAAGCTTCTCGATCTTTAAATATAAGAATTGATGTTGCGATCAAATCTTATGGTTTTGATCATAGTGTTTTAAGCCTTATGTTTACAAGAAAATCATCGACAGTTCAATAGCTTTTCTTGTGTTGTATATAAACGATATCCTACTCATTGGGAATGATGTAGGTATGCTTAATGAAATTAAAAATTGGCTAGTGACACAATTTCAAATGAAAGATTTGGAAGATGTACAGTTTGTTCTAGGCATTCAGATCTTTAGAGATCAAAAGAACAAAACACTGGCTCTATTTCAAGTATCGTATATTGACAAGATGTTTATCATGTTTTCGATGTAGAACTTCAAGAGAGGTTTACTCCCTTTCAGGCATGGAGTTATTTTGGCTAAGGAATAGTGTTTTAAGATGCCTCAAGAAGTTGAGTAAATGAGATGGATCCCCTATGCATCGGTTATTGGTAGCCTGATATATGCAATGTTATTAATTATACCTGACATTTGCTATGTAGTGAAGATAGTTAGTAGATATCAATCTAATCCAGGATTTGATCATTAGACCACTATTAAGAATATCTTCAAGTATCTTCGGAGAACGAGGGACTATATACTCGTGTATGGTTCTAAGAATTTGATCCTTATAGGATACACGAACTCTTATTTCTAAACTGATAATGATTCTAGGAAATCCATATCAGGATCAATATTTACTACTAATGAAAGGGGAAGTAGTCTGAAAGAGCACCAAGCAGAGGTGCATTACTGACTCCACTATGGAGGTTGAGTACATAGCGACTTGTGAAGCTACTAAGGAAACTATGTGGCTTAGGAAGTTCCTGACTAATCTAGAAGTGGTTCTAGACATGTCTAAGCTCATCACCCTTTATTGTGATAATAGTGGTGTTGTGGCTAATCCCCGAGAGCCTAAGAGTCACAAGCACAAAAATATCATCTCATTCGAGAGATTGTGCATCAATGGGGCGTGATCATCACGCAGATAGCTTCGCCACAAAACGTTACTGATCAATTTATAAAGGCTCTCATAGCTAAGGTGTTTGAGGCTCACCTATAGAGTATGAGTCTACGGGACATTTAAGTGATAACATAAGTGGTCTATAGTATATAGATAAGGCTGGATACCTTATCCTGGTGACACTATGAATACGACCAGTTTTGTAGATGTTACAATTGTGGTAAAGTGCTACAAATGATATGATCTTGACCATTCATGTAGAGACATGTGAGCGAGGGTGTTCTATACAAAAGGGTTTGTATAAGACCGAACCATGAAATGAATAGTTTACTTATATAACGTTGTTAGTAGTAGAGACTTAAATTTCACCAGGATGACCATAGACGACATAACCTGAATTCTGAGTGAGTTGTAAACTCCTACCTATGAAGGTGGTCATTTGATTTGTAGAGGTGAGAGTGGCCAGATCACCGACCAATAAGCCTACCATTTTGGGGACTCCTTTGATTAGGGAGCTGGGAACATAGCTACACAAGACAAAATTCACTCATTCCCTTTGTAGGTTTGTACCTTACCAGCTTGGTCTCGTTTCTCTTGTAGATTCACTTCCAACCGATGGGTTTTACCCCTTCTAATTGATCTAAAAGGTCCCATACTGAATTAAAGTACATTGACTCTGTTTCAGGTTCATAGCTTTTATACATTGGTCTTTATCCACATCTTCCATTGCTTGTTTAAAAGTCAATGGATCCTCTAATCCATCATTAAGTATGATGATCTGAGTTTCAGTTAAACCTATGTGTCGGTCAGGCTCTTGCACAACCCTCCCACTACGTCGAGGCATTCTCAACTCTTAAGAAAAATGTGAAGTACTAGTTTCAACAATAACTCTTATTGAAAGACCTACTCGATCAACAACTCTTGTTGATCTATCTGTAGTTTTTCTGGACATCTCAATTAATACTAGCTTACTGCGAGGTTGGTGATTTTTAATGTGGTCTTCTTCTTGGAATGTCGCATTTTTCGATACAAACACTTTATCTTCCTTAGGATCATAAAAGAGACCACCTTTTGTCTCTTTATGATAGCCTACAAATAGGCATACTTTTGAATGGCGTTCCAATTTCTTTGGATTTTTCAACAACTCATGTGTTGGCCATCCCCAAATCCTGAATTGATGTAAACTACCTTTACGTCCTCTCCATAACTCGTAAGGTGTTTCAGAAACACTTTTTGAGGGAACCATGTTCAATATATACACCGTAGTCTCTACTGCGTGACCCCAAAAAGAACATGGTAACTGAGCATAATTCATCATAGAACGAACCATGTCCAACAGGGTTCTATTTTTTCTTTCTACAACACCATTTTTTTGAGGTGTGCTAGGTGCTGTGAGTTGAAACTGAATTTTGTGTTTTATCAAATAGTCATGGAATTTTAAGTCCATGTACTCACCACCTCGATCTAATGGAAGTGTTTTTATTCTTTTACCTAATTGGTTTTCAACCTTAGTCTTATATTCCTTAAACTTTTCAAGTGTTACGAACTTATGATGCATAGGTAAATATAGCCATATCTTGAATAATCATCGATGAAACTAATGAAATATTCATACCCTTCTCTTGCTCTCACATTCATCAGACCAAAAAGGTCTGAATGTACTGGCTCTAAGGGTTCTTTGGCTCTAAGACCTTTTCCAAAAAAAAAAATCTTTTAGTTATTTTTTCCTCAAGACATGATTCACATGGAGGTAATGAACTGTCTTCTAACTGATTTAGATGACCTTTCTTAACTAAACTCTCAATCTTGTTGATATTTATGTGACCAAGTCTAAAGTGCCAAAGATAGGCATTTGGAGAAATCTTTCATTTTTTATTCTGAGTTTCAGTTGTTTTAAACATCTCTATGTTCAAAACGGCCTTTATCTTAGTTGGTTTTAACATGTACAAGTTATTTTCTAGTTTTGCAAAATAAACCTTGATATCTTTTGAAGTAGTGAACACTTCATTATTTTCAAAAGAGACTTTGTAATTTCATTCTTGCAAACACATAATAGATATTAAATTCCTTTTCATAGAAGGAACGTAATAAACATTTTCAAGTAAAATGCGTCTATCTCCTACAAATAACTTCATATCTCCCACTGCTTCAACTGAAACAACCTCCTCGGTTCCTCCCTTAAAGGTTGTTTCGCCTTCTATAAGCTGTCTCCAGGAACTAATTTCCTGAGCGAAAGCACATATATGATTAGCGGCACCTGAATCTACTATCCAAGTCTTTTTCTCAGTTTTCACCAAGCACGTCTCAATGACAAGCAAATCATATTTACTTTATCGTGCTACTTTCGTATCCTTATCTATGAAGTTCAATACCTTTTGATTTAAAGATGAGTTGGGAGATAGAGGACATTCCTCTGTTAAAACAAATTTTAAATCATCTTTTGCTAGTATATTTGATGTCCATGTTGAATTACCGTAAATTAAACTAGAAGCGTGT
This sequence comes from Benincasa hispida, assembly GCF_009727055.1. Classification (NCBI taxonomy): domain Eukaryota; kingdom Viridiplantae; phylum Streptophyta; class Magnoliopsida; order Cucurbitales; family Cucurbitaceae; genus Benincasa; species Benincasa hispida. The sequence goes on along the minus strand of NC_052358.1, from coordinate 38,365,596 downwards.
AAATTTGAAGAATTCGATATGCTAAAATTTTAAACAAATTCTAATAAGTAAATTGCAATTAAACCCAATTCAATTTTAGCAAAAGTAATAATGTACCCCGATTTTATTATTTACTTGCAATGATACTATAGTGAGTTAGGATAAGATCTACTGAGGGGCAATCAAATACTCAATCACTAAAGCAAGACATTCTTGAATAAATACTATCTCCAGAATAACTCTTATTCCTATAGTCATTTAGTTACTGTTTCAGTCGGAAAATTATTAAACTTAGTAATTCTGTAAGTGTAACCCTCCATTTTTAGACATCGGAGGTCGGTCCCAACGATGCTACAAAATTGGAAAGTCAAGGTTGGGAATGGACCTAAGAAATCCTAACCATTTCTGGAGTTTGAGTTATTCTGAATCCCATGTTACAACCTTCCAAGGGGATAGCCGTCGTTAAACGACTAACAAAGGTTGCCTAAAGTGAATATGTGATGACTTGTAGAAATACAAGTTATTTATACTGCCTTCTCTAGATATTGCGGCCAAAAGTGAAGGAATATGCGTCGATTGTATGAAAATTAGCTCAGAAATACAATAATTATAAATTGTCGCAATTACACCCACTAACATCGTTAAGATGGTAGAAGAGGATATTTTTACTCTGTTTTGTAGGAAAACCAAGTCACCCCTTGCGATCAAGGCTCTACAAGAAACTGAACAATGCATCTCTATTACATTGCGCCCGTCAATCAACAATGAAGAGACGATTAACGAAATGACGGCGTAATGCGACAGTCGATCCTGAGCTGAATTTCAATCGCATGCGGTAATAAAAACAACACCGCATGTGAGCAACCGATCGAAAGATGCAGCTGAGCAACGCAAACGCGGAGGATGGTGACACGTGTACAACTGACCGTTGTACAGATTTAACGGTCTGATTGCATAATAGAAAGAATATTTATACCTTCATCTTCTGAATTACCATAACAAGAGGTGGGGTCCACAAGCCAAGAGTCAAAGCTTTTCACCTATAAATACCCCCATAGAATTCAGAAAAGATATACTTGATATGGGTATAATTTATACAAGGGCTAATTGCTGCTGAATTTTTAAGAGAGAAGCTGAGCTGAGTACTGATCGGAAGAAATCCGAAAGAGAAGAGACAAGGCCGAGAGGTGAGTCTAAGTGTGATTCTGCCAGATCCCTGCCGTGAAGCTCTGTGCTTAGATCCCTGCTACCGGTTGAGCAACCTCGAGAGCAAGCCTGAGAGGGAAGCTCAGTGCGATTCGTCCCTGTTTCACCATAGAGATGTGGGAACGTGGCCGATCACTGAGAGGTGTACGCCAAGGGAAAAGCGGAACCGTACTTATATCTTTAGCGCAATTAGGAAACTTGCGATATTTGCATTAATTATCTTTTCTGTTTCTGCTTCGTACATAAGACTTGTCACCACATTATGCGATCTTTGCATAATCTTCACAGCCAACCTTGACCTCGGTATCTTGTATCATAAAACCTGTATCATGTATCATCTTAGCTTAGATTTACTTCAACGCAATTTACTTTAATGCAATTTATGTTATTATCGCATTTTTACCGCTTTACTTTACTTTATCGCATGTTTAATTTCTTGTACACAAATTCTTTTATAAATTGAAAAACCTCTGGTCGCATGTATCACAAGCATAACGCAATAACCTAAAACAATCCCTGTGTTCGACCTCGGATCACACCAAGAAACTTGCGGTGAAATTATACTTGGTTTCAATGCAAGGAAACTTGTGACAACGCACAACATACTACAAGAACATTTGTTAATAACGCATATCTAGAAGTAGTATCACATATCATCATGGCACAAAATTTATGTCCTCATATATCGCTACGTGTATGGCCAAGATAGAAACATTCATCAAATTTGTATCCATATCCATATTTGTCTCAACTCATTGTTTAAGAATTAAAATTTTTTGTTAATAAGTTTATGGCGCCGTTGTCGGGGATTGGTTAACGATTTATTGTTTGAGTGTGTTTGTGGTATTTGCAGAACAAATCTCCTTGTACTGGTTGTTCAATGCGAGGAGCAACTTGACGGTTTATGAGTACTGGTGCTGAACCAGAATTCGAAGCTGACCCTGAGATCGAGCGTACCTTCCGAGAATGGGAACGTCAGAATCGGATAAGGCGAAAGAAAGTAGCGAGTATGGTAGATAATAACGACAATGTGGTTCCCGTAATAAATCAAGAGGTTGTTAGACCAGCGCAGGATCCTGTTTTACTGGCTGTTGATCGCAATATCCCCATGAGGAATTATGCGACATCCAACCTGTATGATTTTTCGCCTGGGATTTCGAGGCCTACTATTGAGGAGAACGCAAGGTTCGAAATAAAGTCGGTCATGCTACAAATGATCCAAAATGCAAGGCAATTTGAGGGTCAGCAAGGTGAAGACCCGCATGCCCACCTGACCAGCTTTGTCGAAATGTGCGGCAACTTCTCATTACCTGGCGTAACCCCGAAGAGTATTAGACTGTATTTGTTCCCTTACACCTTGAGGGACGAAGCCAAGAGGTGGGCTCATTCACTGGAGCTGAACGAGATTACATCATGGGATCAACTGGTGGAGCGATTCATGAAGAAGATTTTCCCACCGGCCGTCCACGCAAGGCGACGAAAGGATGTATTGAACTTTGAGCAAATGGACAATGAGACCCTGAGCACTGCCTGGGTGTGATTTAGAAGATTGGTGAAAAACTGCCCGCATATCGAGATACCTGATTGCGTCCTAATAGAGACATTTTACAATGGCCTGAATAGATCGACGCAGGCTGTTGCTGACGCCTCCGCGATAGGAGATTTTATGGATAAGACGTATACATAGGCCAAGGTCATCCTTGACTGCATATCGCGGAACATGGATGATTGGATTGATGATGATTATGGAGGAGAAGGCTCTAAAAGAAGAAATCCTAACCAAGGGGGGCCAATCAAATATCAGAGTGGCAGTCGAGGAAATCCTGCTTTTCACCATAACTCAAACCAGGGGCAACAAAGGCAATCGCATAACCAGCAACCCTCATCATCAAACACTTCTGGAAGCTTGTTGGAGACCCTGCTTAAACAATATATGGACAAAAATGATGCAGTGATGCAAGCGCAGGCGTCTTCAATTCGAAACTTGGAGATCCAAGTGGGCCAGCTGGCATCTGAGCTGAGAAATAGAGCACCAGGAACGTTGCCAAGCAATTCAGAAGCCCCAGGATCCAATGGAAAGGAACAATGTCCCTAGGACATTGGGCAGGCAAGCCGGACTGCCTACAAGGGTGTGGATTGCGCTTATTCGAAGAAACGCATCTTTCGGTCCATATCTCACAACTATGTTTAATGCTTTCTTTAATTTCTGTCTTATTGAATTCTTGAATTTTCTCCTTACTTCTACATTTAATTCATTTCATGATTTTATGAATTTAATTCTTCATCTATTTTCTTTGCATTTATTTTTATACCGTCTTTAATTCTTTGAACTTTTCTGTAATTAATGCATTAGTCTTTAAATGATGAATGATTGAGAAATAAACAGAAATTTATTGCCGCAAGTCTTAGCAACTTGCGTTGATTAAAAAATAATAATAAAATAAAATAAAAATAAATGAAACAATCAACATCTAGTATGCAAAGCGATAATGGACGCATCTTAAACCAAGTAAGACGCGTTTTGCATTCATCCAACTCAAATGCGTGGAAACCAAGGGGTGTGTTGCACACGTATGTGTCCTTTGTCCATCCTTAGCTAAATTCACTATGTTGAGGTATCCTTCAGAAATGTGTCAGTTAAGGGGTGTGTTGCGGGGGTGTATGTGTTGTTGCCCGTCCTCTGCGAAGATGCACTTGCGTTGGTGAGCACATTGCGTTAATCCTTATCTTGCGTCCATTCGAATAAAATATTGAAGAAAATTATTTTTGCATTTGAGAAGTCCAATCGTTTCGTATCCCAAAAGCAATGATGATTCTGCAGACGAAAAGACGCTTTTCTGAAATTTCATAAATGAGGGAAGTTCGAACAATGAGCCTTTTGAGCTTCTCGAGGCCTGTCGCCGCAAAAATCCCGTTGGGCCCACTGCGGCCCAACCTATAAATAGGAACCCTTCCCCATCTGTGAGTTTTTTTTTTTACCTCATTTGCACTCTGAAACATCCTAGCGCCAGCATACGAAGCCTTCTTCTTCCAAAAACCCTAGCAAATTTTTCAGTCTTCCCTAGCTGACTAGCCATGGCTGACCAAGCTTCTCAATCTTCTACTTTACCCTCAACCCCTTCCTCTGACCAAATCGCCATGTGAGAGGCAGCATTCCTTGCTGCCCAACCCCATACTGTCCCGAGAATCGCCAGTAGAACCCACAGAAACCCATTGTTCGTCCAGCCTCCTCAGTTCAAGAGGAGGCACAGCACTAAAAATACCCCAGTTCCAACTCTTCATGTCTCAACTGAGAGTGAGAAGAAGAGGCGTGATGACAAGGAAGTGTTTGGCAACATTCTGAGTCATTTGGAACAAGGAGGGGGATCACCCGAGGCAGGGGTTGTAAACCAACCACTGTCCA
>NC_052358.1:38349674-38360378 GCF_009727055.1 Benincasa hispida | reverse complement strand
GGAGAATGCGCCGCAAGGGTCTACTATTGACCCTCAAAAACTGATCATCGCAATAGAAGAAAAGGAAAGAAGGAGAAAGGATGAGGAAGAGAGACAAGAGAAAATGAAGCGAGTGAAACTCATCACCGCAGAAGGTGATAGAAGGAGAAAACTGCATTATGAGGAAGTTCGCCACAATAACGAGATCTCAAGGCTTGAAGAAATAAGGCAGAGCGAGAAGAAACAGCGTCTTCTGCTGGCCTCCGAGCAGTTTGTAGAAGAGTTTAAGAGAGAAGAAAGAGAAAAAGAAGAGGAAGAGAAAAAGAAAAAGGAAGAAGAGAAAAAGAGATTGGATGAGGAGAAGGAGAAGAAGCATGAAGCTAATAAGAGGCGCTTACAGAAGAAGAAGGGCAAGGAACTTGCCGAACGAGAGAAGAAGAACAACGCAAGGAAGGCAAAAGAAAATAAAGGCAACAATCTCGCCTTGCGTTGGCCAAAGGAAAGGGCAAAGCGGTCGTAGAAAGTAGCAAGCCCGCGTTGGAAAAGGCACGTCCATCCAGAAAGAAAGAAAATGACGACTTGTTGATGGAGATGTGCTTTTACCCTGTGCCAATGCCATTACCTGACCACATCACAAGCGTGATCGTGGAGCATGGCTGGGACACATTTTGCCAGTGCCCAGCCATTGTTGTTCCAAAGGTAGTGCGTGACTTGTACCATGGACGGCTACATGGCACTAAGGACGTAGTAACCATAAAAGGAGAAGTGGTGCCTTTCAGAGCAAAGGACATCAATGAACTATACCAAATGAAGGATAACCCGGATGCACCGGGTAAGCAATTCATTGATGATCCCACAGAACAATAGTTGGAAGATGCGCTGCGAGTATTAACGCAACCGGACACGAAGTGGTTGGTTTCTTTAAAAGGCATCAAGACCCTAGTGTCCAAGACTCTGCTTCCGGAGGCAAGGCTTTCGGTTTATCTGGTTAAGAAGTGGTTGATCCCAACTTCCCATGACAAAACCATTTCAAGGGATCGAGTTATGGCCGCATATTGCATTGCGCGCGACATTCCTATCGATGTGGTCCGGTTGATCGCAAGTCAAATTCGAGGCTTTGTGGGGCACATTAGAGGACAATACTTCTTTCCATGGACTGTTTCAAATCTGTGCCTGTCAGTGGGCGTAGGCATTGAGGAGGAACCCATGGAAGAAGTCCATGGCCTCATCAATATCAAAATCCTGAGGCTGCTTCTCAAAGACTCCCCGCATTGCCCAGAGTTACCCTTAAAGAGGCCCACAATCGATCTCAATACGCCATAAGAACCCAAGCCAAAGAGACAGCGCAGAGATGATAAGGGAAAAGGGAAAATCCAAGAAGAAAAAAACGCAAGATCTAGAACCTTTGGACTCTTTACCCTTAGTAATCCACCATCCAAGCCCTTCGAGCCCACCTGCTCAACCTTATTCTCCACTCAATGAGCATTTTACTAACTTTCTTCTCACTCCAATTTCTCCAACCGCATTCCCACCAATTTACTCACCTACAGCTTCATCACCGTAACCTTCCATTCCATGGCTGCATATTGATGATCCACACGATTTGGGTGAAGGCACCTCTACCCAACCCCAAAACGATGCTGGCGAGACATCGCAAGCACAACCTTCCATCCCCTCTTCGGTTGCAGAGTTCGCTGAAATGCAATCCCTCTTCTCCTAACAACAACAACTCTTCGCTCAACAACAAGCCTTCTTCAACCAGAGGTTTGATGTGGTAATGGAGCAAATCGACGATATACAGCATAGTGCTGCTATGTCAAGGGAGGCGTTGATCAATATTCAGTGCAATATTTATAAAGTCCATCACCACCAAAGACAGATTGCAGAGTGCAACCATGAGTACTTTAATTTTCTCACAGCTTATCTTCATGGTCCCATGATGCCTCCGCATCTCAGGCAGCAACTGAATTTTGAAGAAGCTCCTGCAGTACCACCTTAAAATCCTCCTCCAGACCCTTCTACTCCTCACCAATAAGTTTTACATTTTTGCATCCATTCTATATTTTTGTTCAGTTCATTATTTTTCTAAGGTAACGAAATTCTTTTATTCTTTGTATAGGCATAAATTTTTGTATTGCGTTAATTTTTAATTCTTTGTATACTTTGTTAATATTCAATACAATTGAGTACATATTCACTCCTTTCTGCCTGTGCCTTTTTTTTTATCATCTTTTGTCAATATTTGCGATGTTCTGATCTTTTATTGTTGCGTTATTAATTGCGCTGCCATGATGTAATATATGTTTATACTTAGAAACATTTCTCATACTTTGTAAATTCTGACCAACACTTAGTTAATTCTTAGTTTAGCAGTACTTTACCTTTTATCTTTCAAAGTTCTGCTCAAACCTTCTTTTTGAAATTTTTATTCTAAGTGTTTGTCTAGTCCATCCAAACAACACAATGAGGACCTTGATTATCTTTAAGTTTGGGGGTGGGGAAGGTCTGAGCAGATAAGATTAAGAATATGTGATGATTAAGAAAATGCGTTCATTTTTCATTTCCGAAAAAAAAAATCTCAATAAATTTTCATACAAAACTCCAATGTCAACGCAAAGGACAACCTCAAAAATGTTCCCAACCTGATAAGAGTTTAGTTGTGAAAGGAGCCTGCTCGTAGTTGGATGTTCGTATGACACCCGAAGGAGCAAGCCAAAACGAAGGTGGGTTTCCAAGAACAACGCAATATGAAAGACAATAAAAGAGTGTAAGAGACAACTCCTCTGAATATCATGATTTAAAGTTGAAATTTCCACACAACCATAGTTGGATGTTCGCATGACACCCATGGGAACAAGCCAAAATGAAGAGTGTAACCATGACCAATAGTCCCTAATAAATAACGCAAAGTTTGACCACTGCATATAGACATATCAAGTTGTTTTGACAAAGAAGAGATAAACATTTTGTTTTCAAAATTAGAAAAGCATCTTTGAGCAAAATTTTGTTATATAGAAGACTAAAGTAGGGCTTTGTTCAGAATTAGCCGGATAGAAGGAAATTGCGTTGTAAGAAATGTGCTTAAGTGTAACATTCGGAGCAGTCAATCGACGCAAAAATATAGGAGAGGAATTTAGCTTTATTGCCTTAGTAGAAGATATGCTTAAGGACAAGTATATATCTAAATTTGGGGGTGTGATAACTTGTAGAAATACAAGTTATTTATGCTACCTTATCTAGATATTGTGGCCAAAAGTGAAGGAATATGCATCGATTGTATGAAAATTAGCTCAGAAATACAATAATTATAAATTATCGCAATTACACCCACTGACATCGTTAAGATGGTAGAAGAGGATATTTTTACTCTGTTTTGCAGGAAAACCAAGTCACCGCTTGCGATCAAGGCTCAACAAGAAACTGAACAACGCATCTCTGTTACATTGCGCCCGTCAATCAACAATGAAAAGACGATTAACGCAATGACGGCGCAATGTGACAGTCGATCTTGAGCAGAATTTCAACCGCATGTGGTAATAAAAACAACGCCGCATGCAAGCAACCGATCAAAAGATGCAGGTGAGCAACGCAAACACGAAGGATGGTGACACGTGTACAACTAACCGTTCTGCAGATTTGACGGTCTGATTGCATAACAGAAAGAATATTTATTTCTTCATCTTCGAAATTTCCATAACAAGAAGTCGGGTCCACAAGCCAAGAGTCAAAGCTTTTCACCTATAAATACCCCCATAGAATTCAGAGAAGATATACTTGATATGGGTATAATTGATAGGAGGGCTAATTGTTGCTGAATTATTAAGAGAGAGGCTGAGCTGAGTACTGATTAGAAGAAATCCAGAAGAGAAGAGACAAGGCCGAGAGGTGAGTCTCAGTGTGATTATACCAGATCCCTGCCATGAAGCTCTGTGCTTAGATCCCTACTACCGGTTGAGTAAGCCTGAAAGGGAAGCTCATCCTTCCGCACGATCAATCCACACGGGCAAGCAAATCTCCATCCAAATCGGCGCTAAGACGTTGGCACTCATTTGTATTAGTTTCTAACTCTATTTTCATCAAGTGTATTTCATCTTCTTAATTTCTTCATTCACAAATCATGTATCAAATGCTAAATAGTTTTATTGAATGTCTTGATTGTTTCAATTTCCACTTCTCTGTCTATTTTCGCTCCTTCGTTTATCGATTTCTCCATGAAGTTTTCTTAATACCTTGGTAATTAATATGGATCAAACGAGTAACTTAATCTGTGATAAAGAGATAAATGCATTTAGCTAAAGCATGCTAACCGCCGTCTTCACCTGAGAGAGCAGAAGTGAAGATGACATTGTGATCTCTCGAGAGAAGGTTAGAAGAATGCGTTAACTAAAGCAAGTAGTACTTCCAGAGACGGAAGCAACCTTGCGTTCATTACGTTCATCCCTGTTTCAACACAGAGATGTGGGAACGTGGCCGATCACTGAGAGGTGTACGCCAAAGGAAAAGCGAAACCGTACTTATATCTTTAGTGTAATTAGGAAACTTGTGATATTTGCATTAATTATCTTTTCTGTTTCTGCTTCGTACATAAGACTTTTCACCGTATTACACGATCTTTGCATAATCTTCATAGCCAACCTTGACCTAAGTATCTTGTATCATAAAACCTGTATCTTGTATCATCTTAGCTTAGATTTACTTCAATGCAATTTACTTTAATGCAATTTATGTTATTATCGCATTTTTACTGCTTTACTTTACTTTATCGCATGTTTAATTTCTTGTACACAAATTCTTTTATAAATTGAAAAACCTCTGGTCGCATGTATCACAAGCATAACACAATAACCTAAAACAGTCCTTGTGTTCGACCTCGGATCATACCGAGAAACTTGCAATGAATTATACTTTGTTTCAATGCAAGGAAACTTGTGACAACGCATAGCATACTACAAGAACATTTGTTAATAACGCATATCTAGAAGTAGTATCACATATAATCATAGCACAAAATTTATGTCATCATATACCGCTATGTGTATGCCTAAGATAGAAATATTCATCAAATTTGTATCCATGTCCATATTTGTATCAGCGCATTGTTTAAGAATTAAAATTTGTGTTAACAACATGCAAGCGCAACATAGGAATTTCACGATCCAACTGAACTACTTCCCCTATTCACCTTGATATTAACTCATGCAAATACTTTCCAAATGGAGCTCACTCCCAGGGTGAGACAAAGTGAAACTTGAATCTCACAATGTGAACTCTTAAAGACGTGAGAGTTAAAAACAACATATCTTGTATGTTATTAATCTCCTACTGAAGTGTTCTTACATATCATATATGTTATTAATCTCCGAATGAAGTGTTCTACTTGTTCGGGTATTCTTTTACTTAGGTTTATTCCGACTAAATAAACAACATAAGTCTATGTCGTTTATCTATGTATAACATTTATAAATGGATTTAACCTACGATGTCTAGGTGATAAACCGATTTTATTACCTCACACCGCTCATGTCTGCTCATAAAACCGGTTAACAACGCTCAATTATTCAGCCATAATCCCCAAGTAGGAGATGTTCCGTAGACCATCAACTTAAATACCTCCCCGGTTGAGTTTTTAATTGTGTTTTATAAGATAACAACCTATTTTAACTATTAAAATAAGTGGTTAACTTACGTGAGCATGCAACTTGTCTTTGTTATGGATTTTAATGTCTAATCCAATTTTATAATACCTTATAAAATAATAGACATGTTTTGCATCCATAACATACATCAAAGGTATTCATGAAGGAAACTCGACATGAGGAGATTCTTGAGTGGAAGCGGATCGTCCAAATTCCATTAATTATTGAATACAAAAGTTACAGTAAACATATAAATAGATATGCATTCAAGGTTAAATTACAGCATGGTTTTACAAAGAAAACAGGTTTAAAAAAACCTCACCTTTGAAGAACCTTTCTTCTAGTAATCCCTCGTATGAGCCATGAACAGAACTCCTTCCTCGCAGATCTTCTTCTTCACGCACGGACACTACCAAGCAAGAACCCTCTGTATTCTCTTTTGGGATTCAAAGTCTCAAGGAGTTGTGGACTTTCCTTGAGTCCTAGGAAGAGGGAAGGAGATGGAGAGGATGAGAGGGAAGATTTCTCAAAGAACTTTTCTCTTTCAAATTGTGAATCCATAAAGAAGATGATTCCCTCAACTTCTTTTATCACTTGTTAGTTTTCTTTGAGAGAATATGTGGAGGGAGTTATAACTCATTCCCTTTTATTAATTTCAAATAGATTAATATATATAATATATAGTATATATATAATATAGGGGATATACTACTTTAAGTTATATATATACCAGACACTATAGGATGGGGGAGGGTGTATCAAAGTAGGTAACATTAGCCTATAGTTTAGCCAATCAAAATACAACATAAACTATTAGAAGGGTTGGTTTATTCTCTATTTATCTTATACGTGGCATTTATAATTAAATCCATTTATATCTAGAAACTCTGACATAATCATTATGAGATCCACATGATTCAACCACATATTTTATTCCTCTCAAATTAAAAATCATTTTATTTTATATATCAATTACATGAATCTCATGTCATATAATTGGTTTTGAATTCATATTCAAAATTCCTCTGCATAAATGATCGAAACACATTTTCAATTAATTTATCATATGATACATTGATTACATCAATTTATTTAAACCGACTTCAAATTTAATCGCACAAGATTAAATTCCTGTTGAGCTACAGTGGGGACCTTATAGACTGTAGAATGAAGGCTCAACGGTACTTGCATAATTATTAACTCTTTAATTTAAATATCCAACATCCGTTAATGTCCCAGTCACGCCCAACTTAAAGAGCTGACAGCTACACTCTTCGCACTACAGATAAATTTTTGTGTCCATTGGAATACCAATCAACAGTGGCGATGTTCACAAATTGCTCGTGAAGTAGCCTGGGCAAAAATAGCCATTTTCCCCCTGTTATACCTAACTCGCTTAAGTCCACTAATTTCCTCTAATTGAACAATAAGTCATGAAGCCCTAATTATGTTGGGTTTGTATGGGTCTGAGGGAGCGCGGGTTAGATGTTGGTAAAGGGCAAAGGGTGGAAGGACTTAATGAGATGAGCTCAATAAAGCATGATTAATTAGAGAGAGAATGATTGTATTGCTTGATAGAAATCTAATCAACCTAAAGATCCTTGATATTGGATGAGGTACCTTGAACTTTAGTGTGGAGACATAAAGGTGGATCGAAGTCTTCGAAAGTAAATAGGTACAAAATGACTCTATAGTAATATGAATAAGTTTGGATACTATATCTCTGGTCAACACTATTGGGGGCGACTACTGCTGTATTGTTGTACAAGAGAGTTGTAAAGTGCTACAGAACGAAGTGTATCTAATGTCGTCAATGTTGGGACATGTGAGGAGTGGGGCTGTCCTTATGCAAAAGGGTTTGTACAAGATCGGACAAAACGAACATCAGTCAACTCCTTACTTTATAACGCTGTACTGTTTTAAAGATTGACTATTTCAAAACGATGACCAGGTAACTTGACTTAATCCCTGAGCTAACTACTGGAACTCCTGTTTATTTGGACATTATCCTTAGATTTGCATAGGTGAGGGTTGGCTCAACAGCGCCAGCTCAATAACTCCATTTCAGGGGTAAGACTGGATAGATAGCTAGGGTAAGCATAAGGTGCAAGACGAAATTACTCATACTCGCTTTTAGGGAATAGTAGAGAGGTTGTTCCTTTAAGTGCTAATCTGGGTCTTGAACAAGAGGCCCCGCCCTCTCACTAGCCCAAGAGGGACTCAGTTTTGTTGATTGGACCACAAAATAATTTTTCATTAGGGGATCAGTGGGGACTTTTAATGGAACAAGAGATAATTTCGGGGGTAAAATAGAGATTTGACCCAGCCGTTATTACGAACAATCTGTGAAGGGTTGACTTACTAATCATGGAAATATTGAGTGGACATAATATATCCACAGTGAGGGGAGTTCAACTACGGGCCTTAGTGGAGTGACCCATTAGTTAATGAATGGGGTTCGTTCAGTTTAATGAGTTTAACTGTTTAATCTCGGATCGTTGGAGTGAAGGAAATCATAAGCGAGATTTTCATGAGCAGTAGAACAAGACTATTCGAAATTACAATAAAAAATGAACATATGTCTATCTCAATCCTATTGTAAAACCCTTTTAAAAAACTTGAGTTCACCCTAAGTCCGTATGCAACTCTGAATTATCGTTTTTAGGTCTAATTTCCTTTATAACACTTATAAACGGAAACAACCACAAAGCTAACCTAACACATGCAAGGCATTTATAATGATTATAAACAGCCTAGGTGTCATGCTCAATGCATTGTCCATTCATTGTTACTTCTTTTATATAACACTTTGCATATAAGTACCATACATCACATATATAAGCAACCAAAGTTGATGAATCAGGTAAAATTGCCTTAAAAACGCAAAAGGAAAGCTAACTATTACAAAGACAAGGAGTCTCTGGCTCAAACAAGCGATGTTGGAACCAAGTATAATTCCAACGCAAGTTTCTCAGAGTGATCTGAGGTCGAACCCAGGGATTGCGGTGATTAATGTGATATTGATGTGATATATGTGACCAGGAAAATAAAAGAATAATGAATTGGATTTGAAATGTAAAATGCGATGATAAAAGTAAAGTGAGGATAAAATAAATTGCGGTAAAATAACTTGCAATGATAAAATAAATTGCGGTGATAAATAAAGTGCAGTAATAAACAAATGAATAAACAATTAAATATACAAATTGAGGACTGGTTGTGAAGATGTACAAAAGTATCTGATGAATGCAGTGGCAAGTCTTATGAAATGACTCAGAAAGAGAATGGGTTGAGGGAAAGGACATCGCAAGTTCGTCAATCTTATTGAGGACGCAACTAAGGTTTCGCTTTCCCTTGGCTTACACCTTTCAGTGATCAGTTGCGTTCCCATATGTCTATGGTGAAACAGAGATGAACGGAAGGTTGTTTCCATCTCTGGAAATACTTCTCGCTTTAGTTAACGCATTCTTCCAACGTTCTTTCGAGAGACGGAATAACCTCTTCACTTCTACTTTCACAGGTGAAGATGCCATCGAGCATGCGTTAGCTAAACTTAGCTGATTTCTTCAACAAGGATTAACTTACTCGCTTAATCCTTCCCCTTACCCTGGGGATTAGTTACACATGATGAAGAAAATGGATGATGAATGTATGGAGAAGAACAGAGAGATGACAATGAATATGATAATGATATTTAAATCTAAAGATAAGTGCTTGTTACAGATAATGAATGACAGATTAGAGATGAACACAATGGATGAATAGAAAATGAGAACAAATACAGAAAGCATGTCAATTTCTTGACACGCATCCCGATCGGAGACGATTTGCTTGTCGGCATGTAGAAGGAATGGAGTGGAGAACTTTCCTCTCAGGCTTGTTTTCTAAGTAGAAGTGATCTTTTGCACAGAGCTTCTTCTTCGGGAATGGGAATGAATTTCTTGCTCCAGAGACTTACCTTTCGGTCTTGTCTCGTCTTTCTTCCCAGATTTTCTCTAAATTGTCTCTTCAGACCAACCTCCTCTGTTTGAATTTGATGTAGCTATTTATAGACCTTGGCACCTTCTATATCAATGGTCCCGCTCTAAAAAGCTGAGTTTTCCTGCCATGGCTTGGTGGAAACGTCCGCTTTGCTCCACATTAAATTTGTCAAAATCGTACAACAGAAAAGCTGTACAATTTCAAAAGTCCTTGTGAATGTGTCGCTCTTTACATCTACAATCGATCGCCATATGCGGTATAATTTCTTTAATCTTTTTATCAATTGCTGCATGTCGTGCAAATGCATTGGTCATTTTCGTTCTCGAGCGATTGTCGCATGCGCTGCAATTGCGTTGTTCTTTTTCGTTCTTGATCGATTGCCGCATGCGATGATAATGTGTTGTTCTTTATTTGTCTCGAGCGATTGTCGAATGCGGTGACCTGTTTCCTGCAAAACAAATACTTAGACATTCCATTTTGCCATCGCAATGGGGTTAGCGGGTGTGTTTACGACACTTTACAATTTTTCGCGTTTCTAAGCCAATTTCTATACGGTCGACGCAACTTTTCCTTCTTTTTGTCGTATAATCTGAATAAAACGGTATAAATAAAACGGTATAAATAACTTGTATTTCTACAAGTTATCACACCCCCAAATTTAGATATATGCTTGTCCTCAAGCATATCCTCGACTAAGGCAATTTAGCTCAAATCCTATCCTAACTTTGCGTCGATCGGCTACTCCGAATGCTCCACCTCTACATAATTTCTCAAACCTACAAGTTCTTCCTTCTATGCTCTGACATTTCTTCAACATGCTCTACTTTATTCTTACCTAAGGCAAACCTCTGCTCAAAGTTCACTTCTTGTTTTGAAAAGAATGTTTTACCTATCCTTGTGAAAACAACGAAGTGCGTCTTTTATGCAGTGGCCTGATGTGCGTCTTCTTATAGAGAGCGTTGATCATGGTTACACCCTTTGTTTTGGCTTGCTCCCACGGGTGTCATGCGAGCATCCAACTTCGGTTGTGTACCAAGCTCAACTTCAACTCTTGATCCTTAGCCAAGTTTTACTTTTGCTGGTCAATGGAGTTGTCTCTTTTATTCTT
>NC_052358.1:38325332-38345859 GCF_009727055.1 Benincasa hispida | reverse complement strand
CAGCGCATCCTCCATATGCTCTTCTGTAGGATCATCAATCAATTTGTTACCTAGTGCTTCCGAGAAATTCTTCAGCTGATAGAGCTAATTGATGTCCTTTGCACTGAACGACACTACCCTCCCTTCGACGATCACCGCATCTTCGGTGTCGTGGAGCTAGCCATGGTAGAAGGCCCTCACTACCAATGGAATTACGATGGATGGACTCTGGCAAAAATCTTCCCACCCATGTTCTACGACAACGCTGATGATAAGATCCGGTAGTGGCGCCGACGTAGGAAAGAAGCCCATTTCCATCCATAAGTCATCATTTTTCGTTTTGGTTGTTGGGTGCCTCATGATCGACGCAAGCTCGCTGCCCTCCACTTTTGCTTTGCCCTTTTCCTGAGCAGACGCAAGGCGGGACTTTTGTCTTTGGGTGCGTTCCCTCGCCTTGCGTTGCTCTTCTTTTTTCTTTTCCCACTCTTCCACTTATTTTCTCTTCCGCTCTCTGACGCGCTGAATATTTGCTTTGTAGCATCTCTCATTTTCCTCCTTTTCCTTCTTCTCGACTTCTTCTTCTTCTCTCATTTCTCTTTCAAATTGCTCAGAGGTGAACGCAATGCGTTGCTTATCCTCGAGCCTTCTTCTCTCTTCCTCTTCCGCCCTTGCGTTGTCATAGCGAACCTCCTTATCGTGAAGCTTTCTGGCCAAATCGCCTGATACGATGATTTGTCACGCCCGTGACATTTTCTCTTCCTTCTCCTCTAATTTTCTTTTTCTTTCCTCCTTCTCCTTTTTTATGCGTTGAACAAATGTTGGGTCACTTGTGGACCCTTGCGGCACATTCTCCTTGTGACACCGCATTAGAGGGGAGATGTCAGGATCTTCTTTGTCGTCCGATGCAACTAATCTGGAATGCGGTGATGAAGCTAGTAGTTATGCTGACACCCTCTCTTCCACCCTTGTGGTGGTTGATTCTCCGTCAACATCTAAACTTTCCGCCTGTTTCCTCCTTTCTTCCTCTTTGTTAGGGCCATTCTCCGCGAAGCCACCGCTAACTCCTCTGACGACAGGGGCTGGTTCACTATTCCGGCCTCTAGCAACCCCCCATCTCTTTCTAAATGGCTCAAAATACTCCCGAATACCTCCTTGTCGTCTTTTTATTTCAGTTCACTCTCAGTTCAAGGCACTAGGAGCACCACCTCAGGTCTAGTGATAGGGGCACTCTCCGTGCTCGGCCCCTCATGGTGGGTGGGTGGTATTACGGCTACAAAGGTTTTTCGCCTGGGTTTTCCGGCGATTCTAGGGGATAGCTTCGGCTAGGTGGCGAGGCGGCAAGGAAGGTCGCCTCCCACGCGGTGATGGGCGCATGGGAAGGGGACGATGGCTGGGAAGAGGAATGGGATGATTGTCCGGTTCAGGGGAAAGAAGTTGGAAAATATTTTGTTCTTCGGAAGAAAGTTCGGAAAAGGATGATGGTATGCAGAGAGATTTTTGCTTGGGGTTTTTCGCGAAGAGATGAAAGTGAGCTCCTCGGGCTTAAGGAGGTGCGATCTATAAGTTGGGTCTTGATGGGCCCAACGTGATCGCTGCGTGGCAGGCTTTGGTATTCCAAAAAGCTTGTCGCGCCCCTCCCATTATGATTAGTAGGAAAGGACGTCCTTTCGTCTGCTGAGTAATAATTTTCTCGAGAGCTAAAGTGATTCAACTACCCTCTCCGCGAATATTTTAACATTTTTTTTTATTTTATAGGACATGCGCAATATTTATTTGTTAACACAATGCATCCGTTACCGCAAATGCATATTTGTGGAGAACAGGCACAACATATGTATTAGCGCAACACAACCATCAATGCAACGCATTTCTAGAGGATGGGCATGGTATTTCTACCAGCGCAACACACCCGTCAACATAGTGCGTATTTTCGTAGGACTAGCGCAATGTACATACGAGTGCAACTCATCAGTCAACGCAATGTTGTTTTAGAGGACGGGCACAAAGTGTATATATTAACGCAAGATACACCTGTCGTCGCAATGCATACCTGACGTTATTATGTATCACTAACATCGCAACACTTATCCCAAAACCAAATTGATAAGACGTTGCGGTGTTCATTACATCATTCATTCACAGAAAATTAAGATCAACGCATGATGAGACAAAATTGGAAATAAATTCAACTAGGTAAGAAACTAAATTAACGAAAGCAGAGATAGAACTAAATTCAACTAGACAGGGAAATACTAACGAGTTGCTGAAAAGAAAAAACACATTGACCTACGTTAGGTTTTAAGCAAATACCCGTTGCAAAACAAAACAACATCCAATAAGGTTTTAGCAAAACTAACATGAACCCTGTGTATGACATCTATTTTCGCAATGACACTTCAAAGGTTTAGGACTAAAGCCGCTGAAGGGAGGTCAGTTATCCCTCCTCTGAATTGAGAAGTTCTCAACTAGTCATTAATACCATAACAACTCTTTTTCCTATAACGACAAGCCACCATTGATTTGGCCAAGAGATCATTAACTTATTTAACAATCTCCCGTAAGTGTGACCCGCCATTTTAAGCCCTAGAGGTCCGTCCCAAAAGGCCAATTTGAAGGAAAAAAATCCGATTGGGGTAAAACATAAAGCGACCCTATCCATTCTTGGAGTTCACTTGATATTGACCAACTACACAAAACCCATCCAACGGGGGATGCTCCGAAGGCGACACGAGGGCGTACAAAATGATCCCACGATGTGAACCAATGACAGAGACCATAGGACGTGTTAACACACACCCTTCACCTACTTACTATAAATACTATCTCCGTCCACCTTGATATTGGCTCATGCAAACACCATCCGAAGGGGAATGCATCCTGGGCATCTCAAGGCCAAGCATGAATCTTACGGTGTGAACATACAGGGAGAAACGTAAGTGGAATCATAGACATATCTTATACGCCTCTGCCTCCCACTGAGTATTTTATAACCTAGGATTTAGTTTACTTAGAAAAAATGGCTAAGGATTTTAACTAAGTGACTTTTAGGTTTTCCCAAGAGTAACTTTTACCTTGGATAGTGAAACAACTTTTGATCATCATCCATTAAATACTTTAACAGAGTCTTTGACCAAAACATCGCATGTTTGTTGAAAATCCATCTAATTCACCTTTCCAGGTAGGTTACCAAGTAGAGGTGTTACGTTTCCATCAACTTGAGAACCCTAGCCTAGCTAGAACCCTCCTTAGACAAAAGGTCCCTTATAGATAGGTTTACAACAAATTTAGTCTTTTATTCCAACCAATTTAATCCTATTAAACCGATTTTAAAAGATTAATCTAGGTTACTAAACTCTTTAGAACCACTTGAACTTAGGTCTATCTCAATCCTATTATAAAACCCTTTTAAAAAACTTGAGTTCACCCTAAGTCCGTATGCAACTCTGAATTATCGATTTTAGGTCTAATTTCCTTTATAACACTTATAAACAGAAACAACCACAATGCTAAGCTAAACATGCAAGACATTTATAACGATTATAAACAACCTAAGTGTCATGCTCATTGCATTGTCCATTCATTACTACTTCTTTTATAAAACACTTATACAAAACAGCAATGAAACAAGCAAAACATGCTTCCATTCACCCTTAGACTATAAGATTTATAACAAAAGGATGATGCATGATAATGCTCAATGCATGCAAAATATAACTCTTATATTTCATGATGCATGCGCATGCTTTCAAGTAATTTCTTCATGCAATATTATAACATTTATAATACATGATGCATGAATAATTGCACAACCTAAGATGCATATAAGTACCATACATCACATGTATAAGTAACCAAAGTTGATGAATCGGGTAAAATTGCCTTAAAAACGCAAAAGGAAAGCTAACTATTACAAAGACAAGGAGTCTTCGGTTCAAACAGGCGAACCGGGTCTTGAACCGCTCGGCAAAGCATCTCTTCTCCAACCATCCATCGTGTACTAAGCATCCTGCGATCGTCTACATGATAAAACAAACCTTTGTTCTATCGCTTACCAGCGCTCCTAGAGCTAAACGATCATTTAGCATTTACTATTCGATCATTCAGAAAATCCAAACGATCGCTTAGTTACTACTACACGATCGTGTACCTTTACTAAGCGATGAACCCTGAAGTACACAATCGCTTAGCACACTCCGCACAATTCCCACCTTTCGCAATCGTCTAAGTGACTACGATACTGCGAAGCACCATCGTCTAAGTGATCGCTTAGCTAGCGTCTCCGTATCGCATACGCGCGATCGTATAGGTAGTAACTAAGCGATGAAGCTTGCTAACTACACGATCGTCTAGCACGCATCTTCTACTAAACGACGAGCATCGCATGCTCCCACTACGATCGCCTACGGGATCGCGCAACCAACATTACGTGATATGGTAAACGATTTACCCCATTGCTTAGCATTAGCTAAACGATCGATTAAAATATTACACGATCGTCTAGAAAAAAATATCTAAACGATCGCTTAGTTAAATCCCAACGATCGTTTACCTAAGGCTGTACAATTCGACCAACGCTTGGTCTTCTTCTTCGTTGAGAATTGTATCGCCATGTGCCGAAGCTTCATCACGAACGACTCGATGAACTCGAACTTTTCGAATTACAGACTTGATTACAAAGTTAATTTTGCCCAAAAACACGGGGGCCCTTACAATTAACACTTTGTAATATTGAAAGCTTCAACAAAAAGGCAATTTAAAACCCGAAACGTTCATCAAATTCATCCACAAATGTAGAAAACGATTAACTACAAATGCAAAAACCCACTGTGACTGAAAAATGCGTTCGATTCAGGTCTGTAATTTGGAATATCAGAGAACTGGCTTTGATACCAATTGAAGGAAATCGTAAGAGAGATTTCCATGAGTAGCAGAACAAGACTATTCCAAATTACAATCATGAATGAACATATGTTTACAGTCAACTTTAATACAAACGGTTATAAAATTCATATAGAGAAATTACAGCATGAATAAACTCAAATGAAAGAGGTCAAACTCTACGCAGATATGAGGATGCGTCTCCACGCTCCAATGCACACGAACGCTTAACCAACAGCGACCTCGAACGCCCGATCTACACGATCGCAACATAGACGAACTCTTCGCGCTCGTCCTCAATGATCTCCTCGGTCATGAACTCCTCCGCAACACAAACGGACTCCACAGCACCACGAACGGCCTCCAGAAAACCTCGACTCTGTCGAGTTGAGTCTGACACCACGAACAAGGCGACCTTGGTATTCTCAGTGTGAGAATCTAGAGGGTGGACTCTGTTCGGACTTGGTATGAGGTAGACGAAGGAGGAAACACTGATCGCGTACACGACTGGACAAGTGGGAGATGGCGGAGACCTATCGTATAGGTCGATGCCCAATCATTTAGATAAAGCTATGCGGTCATCTAGCAAAAGCTATGTGATCGTTTAGTCTATCGTTTAGCTCAGTCTGTCGCCTACAGACACTACATGATCATTTATCTTGGGCCAGCGATCATCTAGCAAAACCATGTGATCGTTTAGTAAATACTGCACGATCGTTTAGCTCGCCCAACCTTCGTTTAGTAAATCCGAATTTACTTGACGACTTCGTGACTTTCTTTTTGCGTGGAGAGAAAACTCAAAACCTTTTCAATCGTTTGTAAAACATCATTCAAAATAGGAAAACCATTTTCCTTTTAAACTCACAGTTACCATGATTCAATAACCACCCACTACTTTGGTTATTTAAAAGAAAAAGAATTAATTATCTATTATTAATATATATAAAACATAAATGTATAACCAACTTATTCATACTACAATTTATAACCCTATAATTTTATATTTCATCTCATGAAGCATATAAACCATTTTCTGTTTTTTCTATTCCATGGTACTTTAATGTAAAATCTTAATTACATCGAATCCTCCACTAGATGTATCTTATTACATCATATGGATTATAATCATATATAATCAAAATAACATTTCGCTCACAGCTAGAATACCATCATTTATACATTTCAAATCAAACACAAGAATTGAATCCTAACTGATCCATGTAGTACCAAGGGACCTCATGGACTATAGCTCGAAGCTCCAACAGTACGGAATGAACTGCACTACAACATCTTTTATCACGGATTCCACCATTCGTTTAAACTGCCAGACACTCACTAAAGACGACAGCTGAACTTTTTTACTACAAATATATTATGTGTTCCATCTTAACCACATAGCAGTGCGACAACCCTTCACAGATCGCTCGTAAGTATAACTGAGCTAAATAAACGTTATGCCCCTGTGTTACATCTGTCTTCCTCATAAGTACCACTGAGCCCTCTAAGACAAACATAATCATAGTCACTACTATGAATTGAGTCTTCTCTCCAAAGAAGCATGTGGCGCAACTATGTCAGCCTCGAATCAAGTCCTTAAGGGAGCAATCCTCTCTACTTATCCGCTGCTTCGGGAAAGGAGTGATTACATCTTATGGATTGAGTTCCCAGCTCCGAGATCAGACAAGTCCCCAAAAGGTAGGCATTGTTAAGTTGGCAATCTGGCACTCTCACCCATACTATAAATCAAAGGACCGCCCTTTAAAGGCAGGAGTTCCAAAACATGTGGATCAAAGGTCGTGTCACCTATGGTCGTTTAGGTGAGATGTAAGTCTCTAGTATCAACGACGTTATATACAGAGTCTGTCATCTCGTGGTTCAGGTCTTATACAAACTCTTTGTATAGAACACCCCGCTTTACGTCTCCACATGAATGGTCAGGATCTACCATCTATAGTAGTTTACAACACTTGCAAACCTCTACAAAGCGGGCCGTATCCGTAGTGTCACCAGGATCAGGTATCCCACTTAATCCTTATACTACATCCTATTTAGGTTTATCACTTAAGCATGATCCACTTCGTATATCACATATCATGCTTAAGTTCACATAAGATAACCAAGGAGCTTTATTTATTGGATATGAGTAAATGCTAGAATTAAATAACAATTATTTATTCATTGAACAATGTGTATCTTTACAAAAAGAATGAGACTCCGGGAGAATTAGGAACACTAATCCCAACAAACCCATGATCCGTAGGTCCACGATATCCCTCTACTAGCACGAAAATAGATTAACTCTAGAGTAGCGTGATAAGTTATTTATTTGAAACGTTCAAAATTAGAATTAAACAGTAATTGGAGAATTTATATTTAAAATATGATTTAAATATATGAAAATGGATTTGTGTAAATTTAATTTAATATTAGCTATTAAATTAATTAGAATTTTTTAAATTGTTTAAATAATTTATTAATTTTATTAAAAAAATAATTTATGAAATTAATTTGTAAAATTAATAAATTTTGATTTTAGAAATCAAATGTGATTTTAAAATCAATTTTGGATTTTGGAAATAGAAAAATACACAAATGAAAAATGGGATTTTCCAACTCCATCTTTAAGTAGCTCACTAACAACCCACCATCTTCAAGCATCAATTACTCCAAGCATGAGCTGCATCCTATGCAACAAATCTCTTTGCATGATAGTCTGCAATATATTGAAGAGATTAGAGTAAATTTGAGGCAATGCAACCGATAGAATTTTAGTTGAAAATTCAAGTGAAGAAGGTGTTCTTTCTTTGAGTTGCTGTTGTGAGCATTCTCCAAGTTCCCTTTGATTCCAGCTTATTTTGAGTCCTACAACTCAATCTAGAGCATCAAGAGAATAGTAGGGAAGATCTTGTGGTGATCTGCATAAAGATTTGGAGGAATTTGCAGCTGAAAATCGAGATTTCAAAGGTTCTTGAAAGGTATGTCTTGAAACTCATTAAATTCTACTTGAGCATGTTTTCATTTCTGCCAAAATTAATCAATTAGAGTGCTTATCGATCCTCGTTGCTTTTATTGCGTGCTGCTAGCATCCAGCACATTATGACCAAGTCATCTCGAGCCAAGAGAGGGTGCGGCCACTATGTTCAAGACCCGAAATTAGCCCTTAAGGGAGCAATTTATCTACTTGTCCCTATATTGGGGAAGGACTGAATTCTGTTTTGTGTAGCTTAGCTCCCAACTCCCCAGTCAGATTAATCCCTAATATGGTAAGCTTGTTGAGTTGAAAATCTGGCCACTCTCACCCATACAAATCAAAGGATCGCCTTCATGAGTAGGAGTTCACAACTCACTCAGGATTCAGGTCATGTCACCTATGGTCATCCTAGTGAAATGTAAGTCTCTATTATTAACGGCGTTAAATAAAGAGACTAATCACTTTACAACACTTGGGTCGTATCCATAGTGTCACCAGGATAAGGGGCATCTACTACAGACCATTTAGGTTATTATTTAAATAAAATTCACTTGTATGTCTCTACATACTTATTTAAATTACATGAAATAACCTCAGATCTTAGTTTATTGGATTGAGTATATGCTTATAAAATAACATTTATTTTATTAACAATAATATGTTTATACATAGTTTACAAACTACGAGATTATAAGGAAATTTAGGACACCATTCCCAACAATCTCTTACTTGTCCTAAAGCTTAGGGAGACTAATGTACAATACAAATAAAGTACAAAATACAATAAACTGGGACATATACTATACCTCAGTAACAATTCATGCATACTATATATTATAACTCTTTGTAACATATATTCAATGCATGTAACATGCTTCTTATGGTTGGATTTTAAATCTACATAACATACAATATGCACATATATGTTTCAATTTAAATATAATATACATCACATGCATAAATATTTAAACAACACTAAAATGGTTCAACTTTGGCATCCTAAGCAAGCAATAATAACTAATTATTACAAAACAAATCAAAAACTGCTCCAAAACTGTTATGGACCGCCCGACCGGACCCAAACCACCCGAACCTACTTTCCAATGCTCCAAAATTGAAGGCTGAACAAGACAAAATTGGGGCATAACTGGACTCTCTGTGTCTGAACCGTAACCAAAGAATAACCAACGGCAACCACAAACATGATTTTCACCCCATTAAACCGTCTCTAAACAAATCGTGTTGCTCATTGCTGGGTTTGGGAATGAGCAACGTTGGCAACGCTATCATCCTAGTGTTGCACTGCCTACACTGAAGATAAGTAGCGTTGCAACGCTCTGTGGCAACGTTGCATTTGCTCGCTATAGCAAGTGCTTCTTCTCCAGTGTTGCTGCAACTCACGCTTGCTTCAACTTCAAATTACAGCTCAAATAAATCTAATTGACTCCAATAAAAATTACACGACTCTAGAGCATACATATATAAGCTCATCAAACCCAAGAGTCCAATTACAAGTTAACAAACTGAATTAAAGAGAATCTAATGCAATAAGTTTTAAAAAAAAAAAAAAAAAAAAAAAAAAAAAAAAAAAAAAAACCATATCAGTCACCAAACATGCATCCATAGAATTTCACCCACCAAGACTCAAATTAAACGTTAATTGAGTTCTTAAATTCATGCTCTGATACCAAATTGATGGAATGAACATTCACACAACGAAAAGCAATCAAGAATCAATAAGCATCCTGATTACACTTAAATTTAGTTTAAAAGCATGCAAAACTGATTTTCAAGATATAAGGTTTCCAGAATATATACTTTTGAAGAATCCTCCAAATCCGAGCTTTGCTCTCCACCAAAATCTTGAGCTTCAAATCCATAGTTAAAGACCACCAAAAATATATTCTTTACTATTCTAGCCTTGAATTTATGTAGTGGAACTCTGATTTGAAGTGAGTTGAAGGAGGATTTGAGGAGGGTTTTACAGAGAAAGTGTGCTTTCCAGAAATTCTAAATACCAGCAAAAAAAACTACCATTTATGAAATTGGAGATGTTTTATTGTAACATCTACATGAAATCACCCTACACCAGCCCTTGAACACTTCAAAAAGCCATAAAGAAGTGGATAGGTGTGTGATTGTGGGATTGTCCAACAAATTCGGACAATTCCACTATCTATTTCCAATTTCAATTTTTAAGTTTAATTTAAATCAAAATTTAAAATTAAACCAAAATTTCAATTTTTCAAATTGAATTTTTTTAATTTTAAAATTGATTTAATTTAAATAATTAATTAAACAAATTTAATTAAATAAATAAATAATAATTTAATAGCAAATATTAAATTAATTCAACACCTAATTTATACATAAAGTCCTATTCATGTAATTAATATTTAAATCAATATTTAAATATTATAGACTCTCCAATTTCGTTTAATTTCAAAAAAATTAAACGTTAATTATGTTGAATATAATCATCTGAACCCTAATTGTAAATTTGAACACTTCAAATTGAAACCCTAATTGAAAATTTGAACAGTTCAAATTGAGATCTTGATTTGCAATTTGAACACTTCAAATTGAAAACCTAAAATCAATTTGAACACTTAAAAATTGAAAATCTTGATTTTTTATTTTGAACATTTCAGAATGACCTTATGGACCTACAGATCATGAGCTTCAACGATTTGAGATTAATTGGCTAAACTCTTTAGACCGAATTAATCAATATTCGTTAACTACCGAGGCACACCACTATAGCTCGATAGCTGTATTCTCCTCATTGCAGATATATTTCTATCCACTTAATTTAACCATAATTAATAAGTCGACCCTTCACAGGTTATTCGTAATAACGACTGGGTCAAATGTTGTTTTACCCTCGAAATTGCATCTTGTTCCTTAAGTTCCATTTATCCTCTAATGAACAATTGGTTTGTGATCCAATCACTAAACCAAATCCCTCTAGGACCAATAAGAGGGTGAGACCTCTTGTTCAAGTTCTAGATTCAATATTTAAGAGAACAACCTTTCTCCTATTCTTAAATCGAGTTGGTGTGAATTTTATCTCGCACTTTATGTCCCCAGCTATCTACCTGGTCTTACCCCTACAAAGGGAGGCTTATTGAGCCGATGCTGTTGAGTCAACCCTCACCTATGCAAATCTAAGGATAATTTTGAATAAACAAGAGTTCATAGTTAGCTCAGGATTAAGGTCAAGTTACTTAGGTCATCTATTCGTAACAGTCAGTCTTAAACAGTAAACAGTGTTATAAAGTAAAAGTGACTTATTTCTTGGTCCAATCTTATACAAACTCATTGCAAAGGATGTCTTCCTTTCTCATGTCTCCACTTAAGCGATTCAGGATCACATTGTTTATACTATCTATAAATTGGTCCGCATCCGATAGTGTTACAAGAATAAGGTACCCAACCTTATTCATACACTATAGACCGTTTTGGCTATTTACTCAAACTTGATCCATTTTTACATCTCCATATAAAGTTCAGGTATTCATGTAATAGTCATGGATCTTAGTTTATTGGATTTAGTCTTTACAAGTGCAACTTATATATTAAACAACAACTTTATTGAATAATATCAATAACATCTTTATTGATAATAGAAAATGTTTAACATTACAAACTGCGAGTTTTAGGACATTCAACCCAACATAATTATTATTTAAATTTAATTTCAAAATTAAAGGGAGGGAGTGACAACTTCTCTCCCCTTAATTTTCTTTCAATTAGACATGTGTGGGGAGTGGGTAGTTGAGTTTTTACGATGGCTTCATCTTCTTCATAGAAGATTACAAAATGACTCACTCAATGTATTGTTTTCTTTCTGAAAGAAAATCTCCTCCCTCTCTAAAACTCTTCCCCTCTTCCCAAAAGAACACAAAGCCCACACCTCTTGTGATTCTCATCCCCTATAGAGAATACAAAGGTTGACCTCTTGGTAGTGTCCAAAGTGTTGGATCTTTGGTTCTTTGTTCGTGATCTTCAAAAGGTTTGTGATCGTGGTTGTTCGTGACCAGAGAGAAGGAATTACATGAAGAATTTATTCTTCCAGGGTAAATTAATTCCTAACCATTCTTCCTCCTCATTCTACATACGGTAAAATTTTTGTTGAAGCATAATTTTATGTTCTCTATAATTTTAATTACTATGAAAAAGAAATTTGGATCATTCTCGCTTCCACTGTAGACCTCACAGTTTCTTCAATTGGTATCAAAGCGACGTTCTTGGTCCCAATTTGGGTTGCATTTTGAATTCTGTTTATGTTGATGAATGTTGAATGGTTTGGGATTTATGTATGTTTTCAGGATTGGACAGTAGATTCTTTGCTTTAATTTTTATAAATTGGTTTGTAAGGGCCCTTTCTTTTGGGCATAATTAAAGCTATCGAGTCTGTAATTTGTTGTTTGAGTCATTCGTGCTATTCCTGGAATTTTTTTTTTTTTTTTTTGTGAAAACAAGGCACAAATCAAAAGAAGAAATGAAGGAATTTTCCACTGTACAGTAAGCGACTGTACAACAACGTTGCAACACTGCGAATGGCAGATGGAAAATTTTTTCGTAGCATTGCAACGCTAGGTCACAGCATTGCAATGCTGTAAATTTTTTGTTTATGCATAATTTTATGTTCTTTTCCATTTTAATAACCGTGAAAAAGAAATTGGGACTGATCTCACTTCCGCTGCAGACCTCATAGTTCCTGCACATATTCGTCTTGATTGTTTCAATTCATATAGCGATCTCTGTAACTTTATTGAATACAATTCCCAGGTATTTTATTTATATGTTTCAGGTACCTAATCCTTCTGGGATTTACATATAAATATCATTATCAAGAGATCCATACAAATATGTTGTGTCTGTATCCGTAAGATGTATATCTAGACTTTCTACACAGTCAAACCAATTAAATATCTTAGTATAATTGCATCAACTATTGGAGAATACGTCTTCTCATAATCACTACCAGGTCTTTGTAAAAAACCTTATGCAACAAGTCTTGCTTTATTTCTTCTAACCTCATTATTTTTATTTTTTTTTCCTCACAAATACTAATTTATATCCCACGGGTTTGACACCTTCTGATGTTCGAACTACTGGTCCAAAAACCTGACGTTTTGAAAGTAAGTTTAATTTTGCCTTGATTGTTTCTCTCCACTGTAGCCAATCATTTCTACGTCGACATTCTTCAATAGAATTTGCTTCAAAATCCTTATTTTTAGATATAATATCAAGAGCAACATTATATGCAAAAATGCAATCAATAACTACATGAGTCTGGTTCCATCTTTTTCTTATCATGACATAGTTTATTCAAATCTCATTATTATCTTTAGGTATTTCACCTTCCTCACTAGTCATGTTAAGAATTTCTTCATGGGTATTTACATCCTCCACCAAGTCTTCTTGACTATTAATTATTGTTCTTTTTCGAAGATTTTTATCTTTAGAACCCACTGGTCTACCACGCTTCTGTTGTGTTTCAGACTCATTAGTGACAATTTGTAGTGTTGGAATATCAATTTTCGATGGAACATTTGCAGCTGGTATATGTGACTTAGTTACTTGCTTTGCATCTATAAATGCATCTGGTAACTGACTTGCTATATTTTGCAAATGAATTATCTTATGAACTTCAAATTCACATTGATGGGATCTAAATGAGACAATAACGATGCATTCCATGTAATTTCTTTTTCCAACTTCTTAGTTCTTCCCCCTAATATTGGAAATTTTGTTTCATTAAAATGACAATTAGGAAATCGTGCAGTAAATACATCACCCGTCAGGGGTTTAAGATATTTGATAATTAATGGGGAATCATATCCAACATATATTCCTAACCTTATTTGAGGCCCCATCTTAGTATATTGTGGTGGAGCAATTGGAACATGTACTGCACATTCAAAAATTCTCAGATGGAAAATATTTGGCTCATGGCCATAAGCTAATTGTAATGGCGAGAACTTATAATAAGATACTGATCTAATGCGTACAAGCGATGTTGCATGCAAAATAACATGTCCTCCTACGGATGTGGAAAGCTTAACTCTCATAAGCAATGGTCTAGCAATTAATTGCAAACGCTTTAAGAATGATTCTACTAAACCATTTTGTATATGAACATGAACTATAGGATGTTCGACACTTATCCCAATTGACATATACAATAATTATCAAAAACTTGGGATGTAAATTCACCGGCATTATCAACACAAATGGTCTTAATTGTATAATCAGAAAATTATACTCTTGACTTAATTATTTGAGCAAGTAATCTTGCAAATGCAAGATTTTGACTTGATAATAAGCGCACGTGTGACCATCTACTAGATGCATCTATTAATACCATAAAATATTTAAATGATCCACTTGGTGAGTTAATAGGTCCACATTTATCCTCATTAATTCGTTCTAAAAATACAGGTGATTCAATCCCTACTTTAATGGTGATGGTCTAATGATTAACTTGCCTTGAGAGCAAGCATCACATGATAATTCATTAGATTAAAGAATCTTCTGGCTCTTCAATGAATGTCCATTTGAATTCTCAATAATTCTTCTCATCATTATAGACCCTGGATGACCTAACCTGTCATGCCAAATTATAAATATGTCTAGATTCATGAATTGCAGGTTCATTGTCGCATATGTTTCAATTACTCGTATATGAGTATAATATAATCTAGAAGATAAAGCAGACAATTCTTCCAATATATGTTTTTCATTTGAGACAGTAGATATGATATAAAGATACTCCATATTATTCTTTATATCAGTCTCAATATGATAACCAGTGCAACGTATATCTTTTAAATTAAGTATATTTCTTTTTAATTGATTAGAGAACAATGCATTGTCAATTGTAAATTTTGTTCGTCTAGGCAAAATAATATTTGCTTTTCCAAACCCTTCAATTAGGTTTGCAAAACCTGATATTGTATTGACTTTTTCTTCCAACCTTGTCAGTTTGAAAAAATATTTTCTACTTGTAAATATTATATGTGTAGTTGCACTATCTGCCAGATATAGATCTTCTTTACTCATTCTTTAATCACCCAACATATGAAAATGATCAAGGTTTCTTTATTAAAAGAAAATAATCATATAAGAAAAACAACATTTGGAATATACAAATGTTAACCTCTACTAAGAGGAAAAAAGTATGGAGATAAATAAAAAAAAAGCAACATTAAGTCTAGATATTTTCAAAGTCAAATGAAACACTTGATATTCCATCAATTCTGCCGATTTTCTCTTCAAGAGATTAAAAAAAAATCCGCCACATCCAAATTTGTCGTATAGGATGGGTCAAATATGTGATTATCCTGTTATGAAATTTGCTTCCACATTTTTCTCTTTTTCCTTCAGGGATGCTTAATAGAGATCAACTAAGTATTTTAACGTATGATAGGTACGTGATCGATGCCTAGTCATTCCGCATCGGAAGCATTTATTTTCAACACCTTTTGAACTCTTATCTTGTGGAGTTTTTCCTTTATGATCATCATTTTGTGTGGTTCTTTTGAAATTTGAATGATTACAATGACTAGCACGAAAATAATAATTATTTCTTCCTTTGTCATAGTCACGACCTCAACCATGACTACGACCTCGACCTCGACCACAATTATTATTAAAATTCACAGCATTCACTTCAGGGAATGGTATCGTCTGGTTGGTCGAGATTCATGATTCATCATTAATAACTCGTTATTTTATTCAGTCATGAGAAAATATGAAATAGTTCAGAATATTGTTTAAAACATTTCTCTCGATATTGCTGCGGAGCATATTCGAGCCATGAAATGTAGAAAATATCTTCTCTAACATATAGGCGTCAATAATTTTCTCTCCGCATAACAACAGTTTCAAACTAATTTTAAATAATGCAGAGTTGTAATCACTTATTGATTTGGAATCTTGTAGCCTCAAGTGCATCCACTCATAACGAGTTTTAGGAAGAATAACTTTTTTTTTTTTTATGATCATACCTCTCTTTCAAATTTTTTTCACAAGATACGGGGATCTTTTATTGTAAGAGACTTCCATTTTCCATCCCTTATGAAGACGATGACAAAGGAAAATTATAGCTTTTGCTCTGTTCTGACTGAATGTCGCAATTCCTTCTGTAATAACCTCTCCAAGATTCATAGCATCCAGGTAGATTTCGGCATCAAGTACCCAAGACAAATAGTTACTGTCATTAATATCAAGTGCGACAAATTCTAATTGTGAGATTTATCAGGGTAGCACTATCATAAAATATTGTATTTATATTAGAACTTTAATAGATATTAAATATGTAAAATAACAGTAAATTTATTAATTATAATGAAGAGAGAAAAACCAACATATTTTTAAAACCTACCTTTAGCGAAGAAAACGATAAGAACTCGTGCTAATAACGTATTGTGAATTTGAGGAGCACAACGACGCACAACGAGAATATGGATATGGCGAAAAATAATATAATAATAATATATGATATAATATATAAGTATAATTAATAAAATAAAAAACAAAGAATGAATTTCTCCACTTTCTCCAATCTTCTTGGAATGATCACTAATATGGATGCATCCTTCAAAACCCACTAAATACCACTACTTATAGGAAATTTGATAACTAGGAGGTGGATTATATGGACACTAATAGTGTGTAATCTTGAGACACATGGAATAATAGATAAGTGACACATGACCAATAAATACTAATCAGAGCATTTGCATTACACCTAATTTAGCACATATTTATAATATTTATATATAAAATATTTTAGATAATTTAATTGAATAAGTCTTTATATTTAAACATTTTTTTAATAAATTCTTAATATGTCAAGTTATTAAAACCGTGAACTTTAACCATGTTGAATAGATTAATTAAATTTTAATTTATATATATATATATATATATATAGAACATTTAATTTTAAAAAATATTTGAATGTGGTCCTGTTACATACAAAATTAAAAATTTATAGACTTACTATACATATTTAAAGTTCATAATTTAAAAAAATAAAAAAAAATCTGTCCCTGACAAATCTAAATTTAAAATAACTAAAATATTTTGAATGTGTCTCTATTACATACAAAATTAAAAATTTATAGACTTACTATACATATTTAAAGTTCATAATTAAAAAAAAAAAATTATGTCCATGACAAATCTAAATTTAAATAACTAAAATTGATATTTAACATTATTTGAATTATGTCCCGTGACATATATTTTTTGATCCACCACTATATATATATATATACTTTTACTGGATGCAATATCAATCAATTAATAAAACTTGTAAATTGAAAACACTATGGTTTGTTGTTATTATTGCCCATCATTTTCTTGGATGCGATTTCCATTCCTATTAAAAATCTTGCTTCTACAATAGGAATTCTCTTAATTGTTCTTCTCTTTTTAACTTTTCTTCTCATGTCAATGTCTCTTACAAGATTTATAGTTGAAAACGATCACCAATATAATAGGTTAATATTGTTGATCTCATATTAATATATGATAAATTATGGAAGGAAGGAAAACGAGGAAAAATAGGGACAAAAGAGATAACAGACGAAAGTTTTATGCTCTTTCTCTTAGAATGGATTTAAGAATAAATTGAAATTCACACATCTTAATAGTGGAAAAATGTTTGATAATAATTTTATATTTTAAAATAATAATATTAACGAGGACGTTTTTCAAAAATAGAAAAATAAACTAAAATATTTATAAATATAACAAAATTTCACCGTCTATCTACAATAGATCGCAATAGACTACTATTTGTATCTATCATAGTGTAAACACATAGTAGTCGCAGTTTATCGCAGATAGACTGTAATATTTTACTATTATTTATAAATATTTTCAACAGTTTTGTCATTTAAAATAATTTCTCTATTAACAATAATTTTTTTTTTAGATAATAATAATCATTTTTATGGGGGTTTTTAAAATAGAAAAATAAGATAAACTATTTATACAAAATAGTAAAATTTAATCATTTTAGACTTCTATCAATTTCTATCATTATTATATGTTGTTATTAGTGTCTATCAATATTTTTTTTTAATTTCTGTAAATAGTTTAACATTTTTCTATCAGTAAAAAGTTTCTTCATTTTTATAGTAGAAAATCTATTGGTGTGAAATAGTTGTAAAAATAATTTCTAAAACAGAAGGGTTTCTTTTGTTACTTTACAAAGTTTAATGAAAAAGAAAAAAAAAAACTAAAATTAGCTTAGTCCAAACATAATCCTTACACGTTTAATTTTCCACCACATGTAAGAGGAGGAAAAAAAAAGACTTTCATTATTGTGTTTTGATATCTTTTCATAAATAATTGGTCAAATATAATCATTTTTTTCCCGAGAATTTTAAATATGTTCTCAAAAAAAAAAAAAACCCAGAGAATACAATAATTCTTTTTTAAAGTGAAAATACAAAGTTTGTTTAATTTTAGTTCTAAACTTTTTTGTTACCCAATTTTAATTTTTATATTTTTAATAAATCTTAAATTTAATTATTTAAAGTTTTTTTAATATAATAGAAGGAAATAAAAAAATGCTAATAGATAACAGAAAAAAGTCAACAATAAACTATTAATAAGAACTATATTTAAGATTTATGAAAAACACATTATCTAAAATTGAACCATTAAAATCACATGAATTTATTGAATAAACTTAAAAGTCCCAAAACTAAAATGGTAATTTAACACTCAAAAAAAAAAAAAAAAAAAAACCTACAGTGGTTAACAAGTTTAAGTACAAATTGAATTTCGTTTCTTGAAAAAAGAACCATTTGAATTTAAATATCATTAAACTAATCAAGAAATAAACGAAAACGCCAAAAACCAAACTTCGTAAATTTCAAATGGCATCCTAATCCTACATGTGACATTGTTCAGATTCCCACACATAAATTTTTGAACTAATAATAAATTACAACAAATAATTAAATAATGGTTTGAAATTAGTATTTTTATTTATTAAAAATTATTGGAGCCTTTACTAATGTATATTTTGATTAAATTATCTCTAAAAGAAATTATCCAACAAGTATTTTTTTTTTCTTTGAGGTCTAAATATTCAAATCTCTAATGTTTCACTAGCTAACACCAACAAATGCATAATATGAAAAACAACTTGAACGATTAAGCCAACAGAATTAAAAAGTTAACCTATTTTCTAAGTATAAATAAAATAAAATTACAAATTAACTAATAAGATGGAAATTTCTTCCCCGAGAAATATAACAGAAAATAAAAGGAAGAACAATTAATAAGAGGGAAGAATTTGGTTGTGAGGTTTATAAATATTGGGATTGGTATATAGGTGTATGAAGAAGAAGCTTCATTGTGGCTTACGGCAAGTAATAATGGCAAATTTGATGAGATCTTTATTGAATCCTTCAATCATCAATGGCATTACCAGTGCTCCTTTTATTGTTTTCCATCCTGATTTTGTAACAATATAACCCAACCAAATAAATATGCTTTTCAAGTGCTCATGAACAGTTTTACGAGAAAAAAATATATATTTCGGATTTTTAGATTTTACGTTTACAAATATTAGGTTAAAATATCATTTTAATCTTTATACGGTTGGTTTAATTTTAGTTTATATACTTTCAAATGTCTAATTTTAATCCACATATTTTTAATAAGTCTTAAACTTAGTTTATTGTAGATTTTTTTTAAATTTTGTAGATATATAAACATATTGTATTTCTTATCATGGAAATTATTATTATTATTTGACTAATTTTCATAGAATTGACTTTGAAGGACTAAAGTTAAGATTTATTGCAAATGAGAGACTAAATTAGACATTTAAAGGTATAATGACTAAAACTGAACAAACTTGTATATGGACCAAAATAGTATTTTATCCTAAATATTAGTTTTGCTTAAAGATTATTATTTTTTATTTATTTACTTTTTACAAAGTGTTTTTAAAATCCAAACAAAAATTTTCAAACTAAAGAACAAGAGCTTAACTCAACTGGCATAGTATTTGTATTATCGAGGTTCGATTCCCCACCTCACATTTTAATTACAATACCTTTTCAAAAAAAAATACTAAAAAGATAATAATATATTCAAACTTTACATCTTCTTAGTAATAAAATCTAAATACTTATATTTACTAAACATAAATATTAATTATAGTCTCTACTAGGAAAACTAATCTCTATTAGCATTTCATTTATAAATTTTAAAAATATATTCAAACAGTTTTTTTTTTCTTACATTAAAGTTGTTATTATTATTTAACCAATTTCACTAAAAATTACCATTAAATAAATAAATTTAAGATTTATATAGAGACTAAAATGATATTTTAATCAATTTTAAAAGTATATTCAAACAGTTTTTTTTTCTTACATTAAAGTTATTATTATTTAACTAATTTTACTAAAAATCACCATTTATATAGAGATTAAAATGATATTTTAACTCAAAAAATGTGGTTTGAGAAAAGAAATATGGAGATTTTTTTAATTGAGTAAAATAAAGAGTTGTTTTCCGATATAGAAAAATAAACTAAAATATTTATAATTATAGTAAATGTCACTATTTATTAATGATAAATAGATATTGATAAATACTATTTAAAATCATTTTTTGACAAAAAAAAAAAAAAAAAAAAATACTATTTAAAAT
>NC_052358.1:38264326-38325327 GCF_009727055.1 Benincasa hispida | reverse complement strand
TTAGTGTCATGAATATTTACCACTTCGTAAGAGTGATGTGAAGCCCTTCCAAGTCAATGCAGACCGAATAACTGCAGGCCAGAACGGAGCTACATTCTCAGACCAATCTGCTGTCTTTATATCCTATCAACACCACACAATCCTTTTTTACATGATGTTTCCAACAGTAATAATAATAATAAAGAAAGAAAGAAAAAAAAATTAGTTTATTCAAATAAATAAATATTCAACTTATCAAGATGTTCCACTACGTCCCAAAATTAACTCTACTTCTTATTTGGTCAAAAAAATTTCAAAACCTCGTGACTTAAAAACGAGTACTTTATTAATTCTTTACATTATGGGCCACAACTAAACAAATTCAGTTTTTGTCCCAAATACTCTCCAAGGAATGAAAATATGGAGCAAGAAGTAGAGTTGTCAATTCCATAGAGTTATAAAGTCTAAGGAGTTGTGAACTCCCGAAACTCGTGTAAAAAATTAATAAGACATAAAATTGATGTATTCCAATGGTGGGACCTACAACTTTCTTGAGCAAAACAAGCGGAGTTTACAACTCCAACTCCATGAACTCCTTGGACAAGGAATTGGTGGAGTAGGAATATGGAAATGTGAAGTTGTGAACTTTACTATTTGGAATTCGTAGATGCACGACTAAAAAACATCAATTTTATATCTTAACTCCTGACACTGTAGATTCTAGGAATTCATAACTCTCCAGATTTCACAACTTCACTTTTTATCTAAATATTTGAGTAGTTTACAATATTGAATCTTTTAAACCTCATGATTATGTGAACTCAGAAGGTTTAAATTTCAAAAACCATCAATCATAAATAGATAGAATGCTCAAAGTATAAAAGACTACAATACCTGGAGATTGTGGGATTGGAGTAATTTGACATAATCAGCAGTGGAACACCAAGCAGGGAGATAGAAGCCATCACAAATCTTCTGAAGGAGCTTCTCCTCCCATGGCTGCAAGGATTTCTCAGAAGGTCCAAGGTCTCTATGACACCATGTAACTATAATTATGGTACCTCCAGGGGCAGCAACTCTGACTAGTTCACTCACAAACTGTAGAGTTTGAAAGAAGCATATCAACAAAACACAGCTAAGACAGACAAACAAACACTAACTTTAATAGAAATGGAAGTCATTAAAGTGAGAGTATATAGAAAGAATAACCTTGGATTTGTCAGGCATGTGCTCCCCACTCTCCATGGACCATACCAGATCAAATTCCCCATCTGAGAATGGTTGGTTCAGAGCATCTGCCACTTCAAAACACACCTACCACTCACCAAATATCCTCCTCAAAATCTTGTGAATCCCACATTTATGTCAAACCTTTGATTTTAACCATTCAGATACTTCATATTCCATATTATGTCTTCTACAACTTTTATAATATATCATTTTAATCACAAGATTTTCAACTAAAATATAAGTTTAATTATTAAGATATTATTGAATTTAACAGAATAAGTAACTCTTTTGACCTCTCTGACAATTTTGTCACTTAACTCAAGGATACAAAAGTACAACCTATAGAACAAATCCTGTTCAAGTAAGATCGTCCTATAATTTTATCACTTAACATCAATATAGTCTTATTGGATAAGTTTTTTTTTTTTCTTGACTAAAAAGCCGAAAGTTCAAATCCTTGCTTTCACTTGCCTCTTAATCACTAATCGACCCTAAGACAAAAGCTTATGAGTAAAAGTAAATTTAATTATATATCATCTCATTTGTGGATTTGAAATATGTAAAAGGCCCAACAAATGAAAATGGTATAGGGATCTCCGTAGGCCATGCTCTGCTACCATCTTAAATCACTAATTGACCTAAAAATTTAAACGAATAGATGAAGGTAGATTTAATTATATATCATATAACATTACCACAAACAAATATTTCACCCATATTTCTTCCGTATTCATTTCAAAGATTACTCTTAATTCAAATCACTGACCATTTAATTTTTAAGGACTAAAATAGATCAAACTTAAAATGGTAAACAATGTGAGACGTGGTAATTATGTGGGCAATTCTTTCACCATTTCAGCAACCAAACTTGAAAAGGACTAATCTAGATGGTACTCATTATTTTGGTTGTAATAGTTGATTGAGGACTAATTTTCAAATTTAGAATCAAAGCAAAGAAAACGTCAAAACAAAAGCGTCATGGAAAATCTTCAAAGAAAAAAAAAAGGGAGAATAAACGGAGTAAGAACAACTAAGAACAGAGGATTCAAAGACCTTACACACCTTATCACTTAATCCTTCAGCCGCAGCAATCGCTTGAGCCCGTTTAGCTTGAACAGGGCTCAAAGTGATACCTCTACATTTCGCCCCAAACTTCCTCGCCAAATACCTAGAACTTCCCCCAATCCCACACCCAACATCCACCGCCGCCGTCGCCTTCTCCACGCTGGCGAACCGGAGCGTCTCCTCAATCATCCGGATTTGCGCAGCGCGGTGATCGGCGAGGGAAACGGAAGAATCAGGATCGTAAAATCCATGGTGCATATGTTCGCCCCAAACGCTTTCCCAAAGCCCGGACGACTCATCGTAGAACTCGGCGATTCCTTTCTGAAGGCGATCGGCGTCCATCTGGTCGGAGGCGGTGGTGGCAGCAGCGGCGGCAAGCAGAGGAGAGGTGCGGCGGTGGGTGAAAGAAGAAAAGGAACGGCGGAGAGGGATGGGAGATAGGATTGTGGGTTTGAAGGGATTGGAATGGAAGGAGGAAGGGGAATACGACAAGGTATGGATTGGAGGTGCAGTGGTGAAGCTCATTGTCGTCGTTGGTAGTATAATATAAAGAAGGGAGCAATGGCCGATGCCAATTTGTTGGGAACGTAAAGCAACACAGAGATGCTGAGAGAGAAGCTACAGAAAGCAACAAAACAAGCGATATTTCTTTTCTTTTTCTTTTTCTTTTTTCTTTTGGAAAGAGAAATCGAGTTTAAAGTGTCGTGGGGTATTGCTTATGACACATTTAAAATTGCAGCAAATTTTTTAAAAACGTCAGACTATTTACAAAAATACTCTTAGATACTAATATATTTCTATTAATATTTGTCTATCACATACTATCAATAATAGATTTCTATCAGTTTCTATCACTACGGATAAACTTCTATCGACTTCTATAAAAAAATATTAAATTTTGTTATTTTGTGTAAATAGTTTTCTTTATTTTTCTATTTTTGAAAATTTCTTTTCTGCGTAGGAATTATAATTTATTGGCTAAATTATTAAGAAAAAAAATACTCCTAAATGTTGTGTTGTGGGGTGTTTGGCTCACCAACAT
This sequence comes from Benincasa hispida, assembly GCF_009727055.1. Classification (NCBI taxonomy): domain Eukaryota; kingdom Viridiplantae; phylum Streptophyta; class Magnoliopsida; order Cucurbitales; family Cucurbitaceae; genus Benincasa; species Benincasa hispida. Next base: position 38,322,011 of record NC_052358.1, on the reverse strand, counting down.
GAGTTAAGTTAGAATATACCAAATGAATGTTTAGTTGGTGGAGTTGAGTTCATATATTTTACCAATTCGTCTCAATTCTTCCTTCTTTCAATGTTTTTAATGGTTCTCTCCTTCACCACTATTGGCAACTACAATTGCTACACTCCAAGAAGAAACTTTGAGCTTCAACAACCACCTTTGACGACAACTTTGGTGACCAATTCTGACAACCAACTCCAATAATCAATTCTGGGCTCTGGCAACTATCTCCAACTACAAACTATGATGACTAGCTCCTACAACCACCTCATGCGACCAACTTTAGGCTCTGACAACCATCTCCAACGACAAAATTTGACGATCAATAACTCCAATACCACCTTCATGCGATCAATTGTGGACTCCAACAACCACCTCCAACTACAAACTCTGGTGAAAATCTTCTTCAATAATCAACTTCAACACCTTCGACTATTATAAGACTGATAATTGTTAAAATATATTGTAGGGTTATTGATTATATGAATAATAGTATTTTGTCTACGTTAAGTTCAATATTTATATATAGAAAATTGTAAAATAGATTTTTATTTAATTGAATTCACATATCAAATGAGTATTAAGAATATTTGGAAAATTATGTTTGTAGTTAAAAAGTATGCAAATAACAATAAAAATATAAAATGGAGATTTTTTTGTAACATTTTCTGACAATAATTAGTGAAAAATAGAGATTTATTCTCTGAAGATCCTTCAAATTTGGAGGGAATTAAAGTGGAATTGTTGAAAAAGTTTGGTAGCATTTCATTGGCTGCAATAATGTTGGGAGAGATTCAATTAAAAAAATAATGATAGAGGAAAAATATAAAGCAACAAAAGAAGAAAAAGAAAGAAGATGAAATTCATAGAGAAAAATTAGGAATTAAAAGTCTTGATTTCTCTTTGACTTCCCATTTTATTTAACCATATTCCTACTAGAAATGTAGTGGATTAATTGTTATTCATTACAAAATAAAAATAAAAAACAAAAACTTTAAAAAAATAAAAGAAAAAATTGCAATCCATATTTTATACAAATAAAGATTGGTAGAATTATTGAATAGGGTTTTAAAAACTACACTGGATACTATTCCTATTATGTATAACTCTATTAATAGAAGGAGACAGATTCTATATCCCTTAACTCCATTCTAAAACCCATAAATATAAAGTTTTTTTAGATATCAATTGAAATTCTCTCTCATTAACATGATAATAGATGGTACAACAAAAAACTCTTAATAAAAAATAATCTACAAGCTTACCAGAGCACACCTCATAAAGTGTTTTACAGTGAATATTTGTGTGAGGTTCACGGTTGATTAGATAACACATTGTATTTATCGCTTCTATCTAAAATCTTCTAGCCAACCCAACATTAGAGAGAGCACGCATCTTGCTCTGTCCGACAATGTTTGTTGCATACATTTTGTAACCCCATTCAATTGTGGAGTATCATTGACAATATGATGATGAACAATCCCCTCAACTTTACAAAATTCATTGAACTTAAACTAACATAATTCATGATCGTTATCAATTTACAACCTTTTTATCTTCTTCCCAATTTATTTTCCAATCAAGGTGTCCAAAACTTATTGAAATTTTTGAAGACTTCATTTATATGTTTCATCATAAATAACCAAGTTATTTTTAGTAATCAGCGATTATAAACATGAAGTATCTGCTGCCTTCCATAAACTTAACTCTAGAAGGCCACCAACAGTCTAAATGGATGTAATCAAGAGTCCCCTTTGTACGATGAACACCCCTTAGAAACTTGCAATGATGAAGCTTCCTAAACGCACAATGTTCACACAATTCAAGATCTTACATCATGTGCCTATAAAGAAGATCCCTTTTTGAGAACCTGCATATCTTTTTTTCAATCATATGACCAAGTCTCATATACCAAACTTGATCGTATCCTCCTTGTGGATGGTAGGCGATCAACAACATCATACCCAATTATTGTGGAACCTAACAGAAAATACAAAGTTCTACATTTCATACCTCTCAAAACCACCAAAGAATCCTTGTAGACATATATGACTCTACCTTTACGTTTGAAACTATAACCCTTATTATCGATGACATGTAAAGATATCAGACCCTTCGTCATTAATGGAACATGTCTAACCTTGTCCAAGGTGCATAAGACACCATTAAATATTTGTATCCTAATTGAGCATTTTCCAATTATCTTGAACACAAAACTATTAGCCATATTAATATTCCCTTTGTCTATTTAATTATACATTTGGAAATCACTCTCTTTTGGACACATATGATAAGATGCCCCAAAATAAGGGCCCATACATCATGATAATGTGATTGTTTATTTACAACTAAGGCTAGATCTTCTTCGGAATCAACATCAACTTCTTTAGAATCGATTATAATTTTTGCAATAACGGCAAAAACTTCTTTCTTTTTTTGCTACTTGTTTTTTTTTTCAATAGCCTTTTTTTTATAGTAGCGACAAATGTCATTAGACTTAGAACCCTTGGACTTAAAAATTTATGGTTCTAGTTCAAATTTTCCTTGCTAGAATTTTCATTTCCCTTGCTCTCTTGTAGCAACTAGTCCATATGTTTGACTTTCTATATCTTAATTAGTTACCCTCTGATGGATCTCTCTAGTAAGTAGTGTGGACTTCTCTTCTTCTAAAGCTAGAGTATCTTTCCTAACAATATAAGTATCAATGAAACTCTAGATCATATGATAAAGGCAAATACAGGTAATATCATCATTATCTATCTTAATCTCTACATTACGCATATCTATCAAAATTTGATTTAACGAATGTAGATGATCTTTAAAGGGCATACCTTCCTATATATATAGACTGTATAGACGTTGCTCTAGAAGCAAATTCTTGATTAAAGACTTCATCATTCAGAGACTTTTCAACATCAACCAAAGATCAACGATAATTTTTTTATATAAGACCTCGATGATGACATCTTCAGCCAAACATAGCATGATAGTCAAATGGGTCTTTTCCTCTAGAGCCTTCCATTATTCATCATTTGGGCTACCTTTTTCGATTTATCAGTCAGTGACACCCACAACCCCTACTGCTTCAGCAAGGATCACATCTTGATTCGTCACAGACCAAAACTATTCCTCCTTGTGAATTTGTTGATTTTCATGTTTACAACAAATATCTTTGTTTGTTGAACAAATGTTGAATTTAAAACCCTAACGATTAGGCTCTGATAACATTTTATCATAAAATCGAGAAATAAAGATAAACAGAAAAAATTAAAGAGTAAATTATCAACACACAACTTTATGTGGTTCACTAACAATGTGTTAGCTATGTCCACGAGATATAGGAAAAACAGGTTTATTAGAAAGAATAATATAGATTACAAAACTGAGCCACCACTAAAGTTAGAGAGTTTATATAGTACACTTCCTAAACCCTGGGGTTAAAAATGTATATATCGTAAATATGCAAAGTACGAAAATAACTTAAGTTTCAAGTTTATTGCCCCTAAACCCTACCAGGGTGCGTCGCTTCTGGATCCCGACTCGTTGATCAGGCAACGAGATCCCTGTACTTGGTTGTTCAAAGTGCTAAATAATAGATTGAAGACATTACAACATACAACATTGTTAAAATATTTAGGTCTTGAAGTCTCTTAATAGTTCTACTATTTGTTTTCTTCTTGCTATAATCTATATACCTTAAATGATGGGCAATTTTTTCCTTTAATTTTTAAAACTTTTTTGAGATAAGCAAAGATTAAACAATTAATATGAAGCTCAATTAATATACAAAATATAAAGTATCTACAAGTTGATTTGTTCAATTTTCAAAATTGTTTACATGATTTTGATGGTAATTAGTTGTATAGTAGATATACTTCACATCTTGTATACCGATATACCAAATTTAGAGAGAGAAAATCAATACTAATTCAACATGCATTTCAAGTACATAATCAATGTATCAAAAGTATATTATCACTCGATCAAAATAATACAATACCCAAATGTTACATTGGCATATCAATAGTTTATTGTCACTCATTCCAAATACATTTAAAATATGATATTGGTATATCAAATATATCAGAAATCACTAAAAATTTATTCCGTCAAGTATATCATTAGTATATTGCCAAACTAAGCACAACTTAATTAGCATACAAGTGTGTTAGAAACCACAAGATTTGTGGTTCAATCCCCTTACTCTCAATTGTACTTAAAAAAAGTATATTATTAGTGTATAAGTAGTATATCAATATTTATTCCAAATTCATTCCAATCATAACATTGGAGTATTGATAGTGTAATCAATACTCATTAAAAAAACGTAATTCAAGTATCACTTAAAAATGTAATTCAAATATACGTGTAGCCTATTAATAATATATCAATATATTATTAGTGTATCTATACTCATTAAAAATCAATTTTAAGTATATCATTAATGTATATCTTTTACTTTGCAAGGGTATTGAAGTGTAATAAAGAGAAGTTGAACCTTTAATACAACACATCTAAAAGAGCTAAAAGAAGAATAAAGACTAATATATTAAATATAAATTATATTAGTTGACTAATATACCAAACACAAAATATATCATCAAATATATTGTTGAACAAAAAAAATCGTTAGAAGCAACCAATTGAAGCATAATTTAGGAAATAAGGAATTCAATACCAACTTGGAGTTGGATCAATTAAGCATATAGCTTGTTGAGGTAAAAATTTGAACTTCTAACCTCAAGAGAATGTACAAGTGTCTTAAATAAAAATTTCAACGGTTGTGTATAATAGTAACAAGCCAAAGTACACGTGTACAAACTCAATTTATTGTTTGTTTTATTTTTTTTTATTTGTTACTTCTTTTTTGAAAGAAAAAATTAATTAGTTTCTCTCCTTCTAAATCTTTATTGAAAAACCGAAAAATTAAGGGTCTGTTTATTAGAGAATTTGAAAACAAAAATTTGAAAACAAAATTGTATTTCATGTTTTCAATTATGTGTTTGGTAGCATATTCAGAAACATAAATATAATTTAAATAATTTTTTAAAATGTAATTGGTATTATATTTATAAATCACAAAACTTGGTGTAGTTATCCATTAAAGAATAGTCAATAACAAACTATCATTTATTTATTTATGAACATGTTACATGTTAAATGTTAAATTTTTTTTTGTATAATTATTATTTTGTGATATTATATAAGTTATAATACATTATATAATATATAATTTACCAAAAAAATAAATTGAGTTTATAATATTAGTTCTAAGTGTTTTTTATCTTTAAAAGTCAAAATTCAATATTCAAAATCTAGATATAATGAAAACATAAAGTTATTGTTTTTATAATTTACACGATTTGGATTAGAGAATCCGAAAACAGTTTTCAGAAACAAAATTTAGGTTGTCTGCCAGACACATATTTGTTGAACTCAATAAATTTGTAAACATAAAATTGAATTTGGATTCTCTATGAAACATACCCTAAACTTCATCTTACACCCGATCCTACAACTTAAATACAAAAGATACACATGCTACAATTAATTTCCACTTGTACCCCTATAGCATATATATATTATGTATGTAGTTATTGGAGGTTTGTTTATCCATGTCATTCTTTTATTTTGATTGATTGCTATTGATTTTCTAAATGTAATAGAAAAAAATCAATTTATTTTCATAAATTAGGGTTGTATTAATTAAAGTCTCACATTGATAATTGTAATCCTATATTTTTTATAAGTAAACCAATTTATCCTATGGTCTAATAGTGATTTATAACTTTTTTATTTGAATTTTATTTCGAATCAACTCATAATCATTAAAATAAAATCATTCATCACAAAAAAAAAAAATCTTACCAAAATAATAAGAAAAATTGTCACGTAACTCTTCTTGAATAAGAAGAGAAAAATAAAGGAAGAAAATAGAAGAAAAAAAAAACCCACTTATTCATTAAAAAAAAAAAAAAAATTGACCTTTTCCAATGGCAAAAAGGTTTGGAAAAGTAGAAAAAGCTTGGGGAGAACTTTTTCGACGTTATTTCAACTGTCAACAGTAGCATCATCAAAGCTTCGTCAAGAAAGGGCTAATTCGACATCAAAATAGATTGAAATTTGTGGGACATTAGGCTAGCGTCATGAAATCTTTGTTCATTTTTTTTCCTTCTAAAAAAGGGTGGAAAAGGAAAAAACCTATATTTCGGCATCAAGGGAGGTCTTTTCCGACCTTATGTTATATTAGTGTCAGTGAATCTTTGTTCAGTTTTTTTAAAGGGTAGGTAATTACAATTGATAATACTTTTAAGATTAATAATTAAGTGTATAACAATAATTTAAAAATTGTGAGTATAGCAAAATCTAAGATTCTATTGTTGATTGACTCCTATCAGTTATAGATTCTGATTGATAAACTCCTACCAACAATATAGTATATCATTAATAGACTCCAATCATTAGATATAACTCCTGCTATATCTGCAAATTTTTCTACATTGTGCTACATCTGCTAATATTTTGTGTCTGATTATTATATTTGCAAGTGCCCCAATTTTTTTTGCAAACAACTTTTTTTGACACTTACATTTTAGCATCGAGAGATGTGGTTTTTTCGGATGCTATGTTTGAATAGCATTGGCAAATCTTTATTCAAATATTCTTCTAAAAAAAGAGTCGAAAAGACAACAATTTTCTTTCCAACAACTTTTCTTGATGCGTAATTTTGGATGTCGGGATAAACAGTCTTTCTCAACGCAACGGATGTGTTGTCAGAGAAGACCCTAATTGTTTTTAATCTAAAACTTAGCCTAACGGTAAATGAAACTGTCGTTAGGATAAAGTACCTTCCCTGACCTTTTAAAAAAGGGCATCATGAAGTCCTAGATCCTCTCCCGATTTGAACAAAAAAAATTTATAAGTTAGAAAAAAGATTGTTGGAAGATCTAACCTTTCTTGTAGTGATTGATACTATCCATCTAATATCAACATTTTTCTTCTTAATATTACGTTATTCTTCACATTTAAATTAAAAAATCTGATACGTGTGTTAATTTTTATGCCATAACGATATTAAAATAAAAATTCTAATAAATGATCTAAATTAATCTATTTTTTAATGATCTAAATTAATCTATTTTTTAATGATCTAAATGATTTTATCTATAAAATTTCAGATTTTAATTCACCTAATTATTATTTTAACGTTTTAGCTGAATCAATATCTGAGAGTGTATTGTTTTTCTTTTTCTTTCAAAACACGGGGAGAGTTCTATTTGGTAACCATCATTTTATTTTTTGTTTTTGATTTTGAAAATTAAGCTTATGGGACATTGCTTCCATCTCCAAATTTATTCTTTTGTTATCTATTTTTCACAAATGATTTAAAAAGTTAAGCCAAAATTTAAGAACTAAAAAAATAGCTTTCAAAAAGTTGTTTTTGTAAAGAATTTGGTTAAGAATTCAACTATTATAGTTAAAAATGATACAGATTATTATAATAAATGTGGATAAAATAAATTTAACTTTAAAAACAAAAACAAAAAAGATGAAATGATTATCAAACAGAACTTTAATTATTCGTGTAACTATGAGGTGACAAACGTGTTACACTTTTTATCAAAATTTGTCATTTTATATGAAAAATGAGTCGATAATAATGACTTCTGTGGGTGTGTTACTTTGTATTACATAAAAAGGAATGTGAAATTTGAACAATAATTGACAATTCTATTTGCAATTTTAAAGAAGTTAAAGCATCTTTGATTAAACTAGGTTTAAAATAATTATGGAAATAATGAAAGTTGGTAGAGTGTTTGGATAATATAAAATTAATTAAAATTTTTCGTTTGATTAATGATTTAACATGATATTATAACAAAGGTTTTGAGTTCGTATCTATTTTTCTCTTTAATTAATATTAAATATCACTATAATACTTACCATCTAAACTTAAAATGAAACATTTAAAAAAAGAAATTAAGATTAAATCCCTACGACTCAAGAAAATAGTTTAGGAGAAATAGACTAAACTACCCTTAATAGAAAAAATCATAAACAAAATAACTTTTTTTTGTTGTATAATTTAACCCAACATAAATGATCAACTACTCATATAAGTATCTCTAGTAAATTACTTGTATTATTTTTTTTTCTCTACCAAGTGTTATTGTTGCTTTTTTCCCCCTCTCTCATCCAAGTTGTTGCATGATACCAACTACAATTTGTTTCTCATAATGACAATGTCAAACACAACAAACTAAAGATAAGATTTCCATTAGAAAAAGTGAAGATAAGATTTGGTATAGATACTTAAGTATAGAGAATCATCAACTTGTCCTTGTCTAACTAATGAATAATTATGACATTTACGATCTATTTGAATACTATATTAAATAATATGAAATTTTATCTCGAAATCAATTAACAATGATAGAAGTAGTCCATCTATCTTATAAAGTATGTGAGACTCCTTAATTTTTTCAACATTTGAAATTCTCAACATTTTTTATCCAATTTTCTACACTACAATTTTATTATGAATCCATGTTTACTAAGAGTTACTATGCACCTGACATTGTGTTGTCATAAATCTAATTTGCCATGTGCGTATGGTGAAAGTATGACTACTTATTTTTTATGATATCAAATTAGGTAATTGCTAAAATAATCATATAGTTCAATAATTGACATAGCATTTATACCACCGACTTCATTCATCTACGGGCTAGCTCAAAATTGCCTTTGTGAGTCTATTTTGAGAAGAAATAGGGAAACTCTACGTTACCCTCTTATAAATGCGCCATTATAAACTTTATGAAAATACTTTTTTGAATTAGTTAATGAAACTCTATTATTTTAGATTAGGTATGGAGGTTGGTTCAATTTTATTGATTTTGGGGTCGATCAAGAATCAAGTTGAACCATTGGTTTTATAAAGAACCTATCCAAACTAATGTTCATTAAAGAATAAAACTAATAGATTGATTTTTATTTGGTTCATTTTTTTTCTTTCAATTTTTTATTTTTATTTCTACTTTTTTTAATGGGTTCTTTTTGCTAATTTCTAATTATGATGGAGTCTATTTCTTCCTTCTTTTTTTTTTTTTTAAATAGATTTAAGTGATATATTTTTGTTACTTTTCTTGGCACTTTTCTAAATAACAAATATATATGATCCATAATAATTAGTCTTTTTCCCAAATAACAAATATACATGCATCATAATAATACTAAAAGATATATAATGATAGAGTTATTTTTAAATGTATATATACACTCGATTTGATTTGGTTTGGTTTTGATTGGTTTTTTCAATCAAAAACCATAAATCAATACTTTTTAGTTTTCTCCAAATACAAATTAAGATATTCAATTTTATAATAAAAAATCAAACCAAATGAATGGATTGATTTGGTTCAATTTGATTTTTTAAATTGTCAATGTTTTGTTGTAGTCCAAATTTGGATTGACATAAGCATAAGAGTTTTTATCAGAAACACCATATCAATTTATTTGAATTAGTTAATGAAACTTTAGTTGTGGCTTAGTTCAATCATCATATACAAAAATATGATATATACTTATATACTAATGTTGAAATAAAAATAAAAAAAGAAAGAAAGAAAAAAGAAAAGAAAAGTATTAAGTGCACGACTTTTTTTCATCGTTCTTAACCGCTGGGTCCATTTTCGCACGGATCCTTGTGATCCAGACGAAAGCATGAGAGGAAAACTTGAGAGTTCTTCATCTCCTTCATCCATTCCGAGTGACGATCGGAGCCTTCTCCAGAGTTAGATCTCGAGAGAGTCAACTCCACCGCTCTTCTATGGCACCACCGACAACCTTGACATACATCTGTCAAGACATTGCTTCCAATTAGCTTTTTCCAAAGGGTGATCCGATTACTTTAGAATTCTTATAATTGAGCCACTAAAAAGGAAAAGTTCACCTTATTGGTAAAATAGTAACTATCGATTGTTTTAGGTCTTTTCAATCTTACTTGTATACCCTATGTTTCTTCTCATTTTAGTTTTTATTTTTACTTTTGTTTTAAATTGATTGTTTTTGTTATTTTCAAATGAGAATTGAGGCTTTTTTCTTTTTTATAGATTGAAGTTGTACTTTTTTGTTGTTTTTCTTAGCACTTTTCTGAATAACAAACGTATGTGATCATAATAATTGGTCTTTTTCCTAAACAACAAACATATGGTCCATGTACCCAATCTTCTTGGGTATCACATGTCCATTAACTTTTTATTTTGGTTTGTTGTGAACTGAAGGGATCGAACACTTTGATCCCACGACAGAAGCAATGGACTTATGTTCTTTGATTTCATAAAAGAATTTAAAATACGATAAACGCAAAGGGGTTAAGCACCACACCTTGGTCGATACATGACTGCAGAAAAAACTCTTCTTGAATTAGTGTCCTTCTCCTCGAGATCTTCCTCTTCCATGAGATCTTTCTTGCTATGACTCTGGCAAGGATCTGATTTGTGGGAATCTTCTTTGAAAAAATTAAGAAAAAAAGAAATGAGATTTTTAAAGAAATTTTCTCTAAATTTTTTGGAGAGCTTATTCTGATAACTCTCTGCAGAATAATTGCAGAGATGTGTGGTCCATGAAGACTCCTAATAATATTCTACAACCACTTCTTCTCAACAAAATTATCAGAATTCCCAAAAAATGAATATTCAACCCTTCATAAAATAAATCCAAAACTTGTTAAAAATAAACCAGCTATATTAAATGACAACTCAAGTAAACTAAACTAAGACCTATTACAAGTTCTCAACTCAAACAACTAATTAAGAACCAACTTAAATTTAAAACAGTTTTAAATTCCAAACATTCAAAATAACCAAAATTCACCAAGGCACCCTATACCCACCTAACTTGCTCTGTAACACAAACTCACAAGGTAACATCTTACACTTTCTAAAAACAAGACCATCGATGTTCCTCTAAACATGTTTTATGTCAAACCACATAAATGACAACATGCTCTTTAATCATAACCAACTCACATAATAGCATTTTAGTATGTATTACATATTAAAATCAACACATGGAACATCCATGCATATCCAATCAACTTAGAGCACTTCACAAATTCAGAATTGTTAGGGTTGATGTCTTAAATCTTATCGGGTTCTATAGTTTGTAATTGTATTGTAAAAACATTTTATTTATGTGATAAAATATTTTATGTTTTATTTGAAAATTAGTTGCATTAACCACAAACCAATAAACTAACATCCAAAGTTATCTTATAGTTTAAGCATGTATGTAGAGACATACAAGTGGATCATGTTTAAGTGATAACCTAAATAGTCTTTAATAGATGGATAAGGCTGGATACCTTATCCTAGTGACACTACGAGTATGACCCGCTTTGTAGATGTTACAATTATTGTAAGCTATTACAAATTATCTGATCATGATCAATCATGTGGAGACATGTGAGTGGAGATATTCTATACAAAGAAGTTTGTATAAGACTAGACCATGAAACGACTAGTCTCATTATATAACGCCATTCATAATTGAGACTTACATTTCATTAGAATGACCATAGGTAACATGACCTAAATCCTGAGTGAATTGTGAACTCTTGCCTATGAAGGCAGTCCTTTGATTTGTATGGGTGAGAGTGGCCAGATCATCGACTCAACAAGCCTACCATTTTAGAGATTCATCTGATTAGGGAGCTGGGAACACAGCTACACAAGAAGGAATTCACTCTTTCCCCAATGTCGAGGTAAGTCGATAAATTGCTCCCTTAAAGGCTGATTTCGGGACTTGAACAATGTGACACTACACCCTCTTCTGACTCGAGAGGGTTTGGTCATAGTTGGACTATGATTTATTGTTCATTAGAGGGATTAGTGGTACTTAAGGAGTTAGATGTAACTATAGGGGCAAAATGGTAAATTTGGTCAAGTTGTACTTACGAGCAATTTGTGAAGGGTCATTGTATTGTTGGCTGGTTAGATCCAATGGATACAGAAATATATCTGTAGTGATAAGAGTGCAGTTGTTGGTCTTTAGTGGAATGTCTGACAATTAATGGATTGTGAAAATTTTAATTAAAGAAGTTTAATTAATTATTCACGTACCATTAGAGCTTCAAGCTACAGGTCTATGAGGTCCCCTCTATAGCTCAATGAGAATTAATGAGAGTCAAATTTTGAATTAATTTGAATGGTTCAAATTAATTGAGAGAATTAATTATGTGATATAATTAATTTAATCTAATTATATATGATATAATTACTATAATGCATTTGATATATTATAATATAAAGTTTATTTGACATAAAATAAATATTTGAATATGATTCAAATATTTATTATATGAATTTGATTCATATAATTAAATTTAGTATAAATGAGATTTATATTAAATTTCATTGGTGAGAAAATAGAAACTATAGATTATGTGTTATATTTGATATAACATATAGTTTAATATATATTATATGCTAAGGTAGTTATCATATAAATATTTATTAAATTGATTTATGAAAATAAATCATTTTAATTTATTTTATTTCAAAAAACATTTTGGGAGGGAGTTGTAAGTCTTTCCCCCTCTCTTTTCTTTAATACGTGCTAGTGGGACAGGGGAAAGGATTTCTTCTTCTTCTTCTTCCTAGTGTGGTTTCACAAAAAGATGATAGGTCCACAAAAAAGTTCTGAGACAATCTAAATCCTATCACTTCCTCTCATCTCTCTCAAAATCTCTCTCTTCCAAAATAGCCAGAGTATACAAAACTCCTAGATTCTCACCCAGAGAATACAGAGGTAACATTCGTAGTGATGTCCTCATTGACGGTTAGAGGGTTCGAGATTGTACGTGACAAGATTCAGAGAAGGAATCTCATGAAGAAGGGTTCTTCAAGGGTAAGGTTTCTTAAAATCATTTTTTATTCTGTAATATTTGTTTTAAAACATGCTGCAATTATCTTTTAAATGCATAATCAGTATGTTTTTGCTGTAAAATTTATGTTCTGTAAATTTTGGATTTGCGTCTGATTCCATGTTCTGCTCAAGGACCTTCAAAGGTTCCTTCAATTAGTATCAGAATCAAGTTTCTGGCCCAAAATTTTTCAAAATTTTCAGATTAGTTTTATAGTATTCTGGTGGGAATTCTGCAATTCATGTGATGAATGTTCTATGGAATTTATGGCTTTACAATTATGGATTGTTTTTGGGATTGGGCATTAACTTTACTGTTTTCTTTTTACAAAACTGTTTTGTAAGGACTCATATTTTGGGGCATTTAAATGTGATCGAGTCTGTATTTAAAGTTTTGAGTCGCTCGTGCTATTCCTGGTGTATTTTCTAGAGAAAACGAAGTCCAATTTGGAAGAAGAAGAAAAATCGTTTGATTGTTGCTAGGCGATGTCTGCTATGCGATGGCACTAGGTGTGAGTTGCTATGTGATAGCACTGCGATTGTTGTTGTGCGATAGCACTGTGCGATCGTTGTTATGCGATAGCTCTGTGCTATCATTACTATGCAATATTACTGTGTGATTGTTGCTAGTGATAACTCTGTGCGATCGTTGCTATGCCATAACACTATATGATCATTGATAGGTGTGGCGTAGGATGATTGTTGCGAACATTGTTGGGCGGTTGGGTCAAGTGGTTCAAGACCCAATTCACTTGTTTTGAACTAATTGACTCTTAATTTGTATTAGTTTGCTTTTTTTTTTTTTTTTTTTTTTGTAGGTGTCCACTCCTAGTCTATTAATTGCCTTTAAATTATGCATGTGATGTATGAATATTTTTATTATTATATGTCATATTGTATGCCATATAGTATAAAATCCCACCGTAGGTTATGCATTTCATGCACCATTTATATTATAATTGTTATAATATATGTTTAAATGCATGATATAATTTTATAGCATGTTTACGCATCATATAGTATAAATGTTATAATATATGCATGCATGCATTAATAACATATACATGCATCATTTATATTATAAGAGTTATAATATATAGTATGAATATATGTTTAAAGTATGTTATTAATAATTTCATTACTTTGTTAAATAATTGTTATATATAGTTAGTAATGAAATGGAACTACATGAAGTATGATATTACCTTAGGTAATTTATAATTGTTATAATTTACTAAGTATGTCATTCGATGAAATTATATGATTTTAATTTATTTCATTTACTTATAATTGTAATAAAAAAATGAAATTAGAAATTAAAATCAATAAACCAGAATTACATGCAAACCTTAGGTTAAATTCATTTTTTTAAATAGTTTTAAAATATGAATTATATAGACCTAAGATCACTTTTCTAATGAGATTATAAATTTTAAGTTTAATCTTTTAATCGGTTTAATAGAATTAAATTGATTCTTAATTAAAAGATTAAATTTGTAACAAATGTATCTATAAGGGACCTTTTGTCTAAGATTTGTTTGTCTAGGCTGTGGTATTTAAGTTGACGGAAACGTAACACCCCTACCTAGGAACTTACCTGGAAGGTGAATTAGATAGATTTGTTACAAGATGCAATGTTTGATTAAAGTTTATTAAAATGTTTAATAAACATTAATCAAAATTGTTTAACTATCCAAAGTAAGTGTTACTTTTTGGCAAATTAAAAAAAAACTTAGTTAAAATCAGTAGTAAGATTTTCCTAAGTTAATTAACACTAGGTAAAACACTCAGTGGGAGGAAAATGGGGTAGATGATACTTCATTTTTCCTCTTCACGTTTCTCCCTAAAAGTTCATATCGTGAGATCTATACTCGGCCTCGAGCACCTGTCTCCCTATGGATGGTGTTTGTATAGATCAATACCAAGGTGAATGGAGAGAGTGTTTATAGTAAGTGGGAGCGGGACAAGTGTCAACTCATCCCTCGTCTATCTCATTAGTTTGAAGTAAAGTTTCATGCTTGGCCTCGTGTCACCTTAAGTGTCCCCCTACAGATGGCATTTAGCATGACACTTTATTCAAACTCCAGAAATGGATAATGGTTACTTTAGTTTTTACCCCAATCGATTTTTTCCTACGGTTGGCTCATTGTTGCAGAACTCTATAATTTAAAATGAGAGGTTATACTTACAAGAAATGTTAAATGAGTTTAACTATTTCTGGACCAAACAATTATGACTAATAGTTATAGTAATAAGGAGTTGTTTTGTCTATTGGTTGAGATAGTCTTATTTCAGTGAAGAGGCACCTGATCACCTTACAGTGGCTTTTGTTCTGTCTCATTAAAGCATCATTGCAAAAATAGATGTCATTTAGAGTGCATTAGTTTTTTTTTGGCTAAAATTGATTGTTTTTTTTTAAGTAGTTTAATGCAAATAGACTAATTATAAATAATTTGTATGGTTTCAACAAACTTATCTGAATATGACTTCCGCAATCCTAAATTTACTCGTCGCTAACAAACTACCGGGAGAGAATTACGCTTCATGGAAAAATACGATCAACACCATCATTATCATCGATGACCTTCATTTTGTCCTTATGGAGAACTGTTCTCTTATTCCGGCTCTCAATGCTATCGAAATGTTCGAGCAGCATACAAACGATAGACATGGACAAACGAGAAGGCCTGATCGTACATCTTGGCAAGCCTTTCCAAAGTCTTGGCCAAGAAGCATGAGCTCGTACTCACGGCCTGTGAGATTATGGAGTCCCTCTGGGGAATGTTTGGACAACCATCTATGCAGCTTCAGCACGACACTCTCAAACACATCTTCAATGCCCGTATGCAAGAAGGGACATCTGTTCGAGAACATGTTCTCAACATGATGGTCCACTTCAACGTGGCGGAGATGAATGGGTATGTCATCGATGAAGCTAGTTAGGTTAGCTTCATTCTAGAATCTTTACCTAAAAGTTTCCTATAGTTCAGTAGAAATGCTATTATGAACAGAATTGACTACAGCCTGACCACCTTGCTCAACGAGCTACAGACCTTCCAGTTCTTGATGACAACTAAGGAACAAAAAGGTGAAGCAAATGTTGCTTCATCCTCTAAAATATTCCACAGAAGTTCGACCTCTGAAACAAAGTTCGTGCCTTCTTATTCCGACACCAAAAAGTGGAAGAAGAAGAAGAAAGGTTGAAAGGGGAATACTAATCCATCAGTTGCTACCCAAAAGGGCAAGAAAGCCAAGGTTGCAAAAGGAATCTATTTCCATTGCAACCAAGAGGGGCATTGGAAGAGGAATTGTCCCAAATACTTAACGGAAAAGAAGTAGGCCAAGCAAGGTAAATATGATTTGCTTGTTTTGGAAACTTGTTTAGTGGAGAATGATGATTCGGCCTGGATAATTTATTCGGGCGCACTAACTACTTTTGTTCTTCATTTCAGAGAACTAGTTCCTGGCGGCAACTGAAAGCTATGGAGATGACGATGTGGGTTGGAGCTGGGCACGTCGTCTTGGTTGTTGCAAATGGAGGTCTTTAGCTGACTTTACAGAATAAATATATTTTACTAGAAAATGTATATCTAGTTCTTGGTTTGAAGAGGAACTTAACTTTTGTAAAGAGTTTGTTAGAACAATTATATTGTATTCATTTCTTTGTAAATAAACTGTTTATTTCAAATAATGCTGTTAATATTTGTTCTACAAAGTTGTAAAACAATCTTTATGTGCTAAGACCGTTAGCAACTATATATAACACTGAAATATTTAAAAATGCGGTAACTCAAAATAAAAGACTTAGAATTTCTCTTAAAGAAAATGCCCAACTTTGGCACTTGAGATTATGACACATCAATCTCAATAGGATTGAGAGGTTGGTGAAGAATGAACTTCTAAGCGAGTTAGAAGAAAATTCTTAACTGGTGTGTGAGTCATGCCTTGAAGACAAAATAACTAAAAAATATTTTACTGGAAAAGATTATATATAGGGCCAAAGAACCCTTAGAGCTAGTACTTTTAGACCTCTGTGGTCTGATGAATGTAAAGCAAGAGGAGGGTTTGAATATTTCATCACCTTTATTAATGATTATTCAAGATATGGGTATATTTACTTAATGCAACATAAGTCCGAAGCTTTTGAAACTTCAAAGAGTTTAAGGCTGAAGTTGAAAATGCCCTAAATAAAACGATTAAGACATTTCGATCTGATCGAGGTGGAGAGTTTTTGATCTTACATTCCAGAACTATTTGATAGAGCATGGAATTTTATCCCAATTCTCAGCACCTGGTACACCTCAGTAGAATGGTATATCAGAAAGGAGAAATTGAACCTTGTTGGACATGGTTCAATCTATGATGAATTATGCATCCTTACCGGACTCATTTTGGAACTATGCAGTATAAACTACAACATATATTTTGAACTGTGTTCCATCCAAGAGTGTTACCAGAACACATTTGGAATATGGAATGGTCGTAAAGGTAGTCTATGCCATTTTAGGATTTGGGGTTGCCCAGCACATGTTCTTAAGGATAAACCTAAGAAACTAGAACCTCGTTCAAAATTGTGCCTATTTGTAGGCTACCCTAAAGGAACAAGGGGTGATTACTTTTATGATCCTAAAGAAAATAAAATATTTGTGTCGACAAACACTACATTTCTAGAGGAGGACTACATTAGGAAGCATAAACCCCACAGTACGATCATGTTGAATGAAATTTCCAAAGAAACTACTGAACCTTCAACAAGAATTGTTGAAGAACCAAACACCTCAAAAAGATTTGTTGAAGTTGGTTCATCTAGAAGGTCATGTCCACCTCAAGTGTTGAGGGAGCCTCGACGTACTAGAAGGGTTGCAAACTCGCCTGTTCATTATTTAAGTTTTACAAAAATTCTAGTTATGGTAGCTGACAGAGATGTTGAAGATCCATTGTCTTACAGAAAGGTAATGAAGGATGTTGACAAAGATGAGTAGATCAAAGCTATGAATCTCGAAATGGAGTCGATATGTAAACCCCGAATTCTACATTTTCTATATAAGTATGTTTAGCCATGAGGATATTATGTTAAATAATTGATAAGTGAAATTATGGTATAATACAGGGAATTATGAAGAAAAGAAGAGAAATTTTTTTTTAATTAATTTTGGCTGAAATGCACTTAATCATTACTGGGTGAGGTGGCGGTTTGATAATTCATACATGGGAGGCAGTCGGAAGTATAAAAAGGAATATGAACTTTAGAAGCTCGGTTTTGGCAATTAACTCGAGCGAATTAAGTGAGATTGGTGCCATTTGAAAGCTAGAAGAGTATAGTTTTTATGGTTAGGTTGCCAGAGAAAGATCACACAGGAAAAAGGTCGAAAAGTGAAGAAATTGCAGAAGAGCCAGGTGCTCGGATTAATCAGGGCCAATGGTAAAGATTGGAAGCTCCAGGCCAAACTACAAGGAATTTAGGGCTGAAATTTTAATGAATTCAGTATGTAAACAGGCAGTTGCTTGTGAAGATCAAGCAAGCAGCGCACCCGAGAAAGCAAAAGCGAGACAAGGAAGATGTAAATCTCGCTAGTTTTTGTGCTGAATCTCACTCAGGAGGAGAATCTCGCTGAATTTTTGGACTAAATCTCGCTAGTGTTGGTATAAATCTCGCTAGTGTTGGTAAGTCTCGCTAATGGTGAAGTCTCACTAGTGTGGTGCTTGATCTCTCTCATGAGGATGATCTCGCTCATGAGGAAGGTCTCGCTCATGATGATAGTCTCGTTAGTATTGGTGATCTTGTTGATGAAAGTTTCACTAGTAAACAAACTATTTGAAGTATCTTGATAGGAATTCTAAGGAATCTAACTATGAATTATGTCATTTCAGGCCAAGAGGAGCTAGGAGAAGCCTATAAACTATTAAGAGCCCAGACGAGTTATGAGTGACTAAAATGAACTTAATGTTTTAAATGTTTGTGTATAAAAGATCATGCAATTTCAGTAATGTTTGATGATAAGTTTATACGTTCTCAAGCAACAAATGTTTTATGAATTGCATGGCATTTTTTCTCCAGCGTGTATATGTTTTATCGCATGCCAAGTTTATATGTAAATTCGTTACAAAAGTTAAGTTTCTATGATGAAGCATGCACATCCAGCTAAAGGCTATGATCGAATGATTCTTAATGTAAATATTTTACTATTAAAGCTTGATATGCAGCAACCTGAGGGATTCATAACCCAAGGTCAAGAGCAAAAGGTTTGCAGGCTTAATCGGTCCATCTATGGATTGAAGCAAGCTTCTCGATCTTGGAATATAAGATTTGATACTACAATCAAATCTTATGGCTCTGATAAAAATGTTGATGAGTCTTGTGTATACAAGAGAATCATCAACAGTTCAGTAGCTTTCCTAGTATTGTATGTAGACAATATTCTACTTATTAGGAATGATGTAGGTTTACTAACTGAAGTTAAGAACTCGTTAGCAACCCAATTCCAAATAAAAGATTTGAGAGAGGCTCAATTTATTCTAAGAATTTAGATCTTTAGTGATCAAAAGAACAAAACACTAGCTCTGTCTCAAGCATCATACATTGATAAGATGCTCGTCAAGTATTCGATGCAGACCTCCAAGAGAGGTTTATTACCTTTTAGGCATGGAGTTATATTGTCTAAGGAATAGTGTCCTAAGTGAAGGAACTCTTATCAAAGAGAACCCATGAGCGGAAGCACAATCGATCCAAATTCATTATGACAGAATTACAAGCATTCACAAAGATAAAAACCAGTTATCCATCCTCTAACAAATTACAGCATGCTTGAGTAAATAATTATAAAAGAAACGAGAGACATAATTTTGAAGAACTCTTATTCTAAAGACCTCTCGCTCTCGTGAAGACTTGGACCAGTAACCTCTCGTTGTCTTTATGATCGTCTAGTCTATCGTCTGGTCAATCATTCATTGTCGCTGAGATCACAAACAGTCTTCTCCATGAACAGGAAACCTCTCGAACACCACCACTCAGCAACCTTGGCATTCTCGGAGTGAGAATCCAAGAGATGTGAGCTCTGTTGGATTTGATAGAGGGTTGGAGGAAGCAATGATTGAACTATACGACCAAGCAAGTAGGAGAGTATATTGTCTATCATATAGACTTTGTGTGCTTGATAGTTTAGTAAAACTCAATAGGTACACGACCGTTTAGGAAAACCAGGCTTGATCGTTTACACGATTGTTTAGAGAAACTTGCTAGGCATGCGATCATTTAGTAAAACTTTACACGATCGTTTAGAGAAAGGCGCTTACACGATCGTTTAGGCTGTCGCTTAGAAGGCAATCATATAGTCTCTCTTCAACTAAACAATTAGTAATCCTCTTAATGAAGTGATTCTTTACCAAATGAAAATATTTTTCATTTTATCCTTCAATTATGAAAACTGAACATAACTTCCCACTTCATGCACGGTTAAAGGAGAAACCGCCTACAATTATCGTATAATTGTTTTAATTATAAATAAATATAATAACTAATTTATCATATTATATTTATAACCCATAGTTTTAATCTCACATCATATGTAACATTTAAACCATAGTCCTTTTCTCTTTTACTTAATATAAATCATATTTGTATCAAAATCCTCCAAATAATGTATCTCATACATTATGTCAACTATATCACATATAATTGAACCAGTTTAATTATATCATATATAATCAAACTCTCTTTTGTCAATTTGAACACTTCAAACTCACTCAAAAACTGATTCTCAACTTGAATCCATTGAGCTACTAAGGGGACCTTATGGACCTGTAGCTTGAAGCTCCAACGGTATGTGAATAGCTTACTAAAATCTTTAGTCACGAGATCCACTATCCGTTAACTGTCAGGCACTCCACTAAAGACCGACAACTACACTTCTCAATACAGATATGTTTCTGTGTCCATTGGATATAACCAATCAACAATACGATAACCCTTCATAGATGCTCGTAAGTACAGCTGGGCTAATTTACCATTTTGTCCCTGTAGTTACATCTAGCTCCTTAAGTACCACCGATTCCTCTAATGAATAATACATCATAGTCATACTATGAGTGGACACCTCTCGGGCCATGAGAAGATGTGTGACGCCACATCGTTCAAGTCTTGGAATCAGCTCTTAAGGGAGCAATCTATCTACTTACCCCTGCTTCGAGGAATGAGTGAATTCCATCTTGTGTAGTTGAGTTTCTAGCTCCCAGACGAATCTCCAAAGTGGTAGGTATTGGTCGGCAATCTAGTCACTCGCACCGATGCAAACCAAAAGACCGCCCTCATAGGCAGGAATTCCCAACTCACTCAGGATTAAGGTCATGTTACCTATGGTCATCCTAGTGAAATGAAAGTCTCTGTCATGAACGACGTTATATAACGAGACTAAACACTTCGTGGTTCAGTCTTATACAAACTCCTTTGTATAGGACACCCTCGCTCGCATGTCCCTACATGAATGATCAGGATCAGACCATCTGTAGCACATCACAACACTTGTAACTTTTTACAAAGCGAGCCGTATCCGTAGTATCATGGGGATAAGGTTTCCTCCTATATCCATATACTACAGACCATTTAGGTTATCACTTAAGGCATGATCTACTTGTATGTCTCCACATACATGCTTAAGTTACAACGACAACTAGGGATCTTAGTTTGTTGGTTTGTGGTTAATGCAAATAAAATATCTCATATTTCATAGACAACAATGAATAAAATATCTCATATTATTACATCACAAGCGTTTTTTTTCATACAGGTGTTTACAAACTACAAGACCCTACAAGAGTTTAAGGCATCAACCCCAACAATCTCCCACTTGTCCTAAAGTGGTGTTGTGGCTAAATCCCAAGAGCCTCGAAGTCACAAACGGGGGAAGCACATAGAGCGGAAGTATCATCTCATCCATGAGATTGTGCATCGAGGGGAAGTGATTGTCACGTAGATAGCTTCGGAGTAGAACGTTGCTGATCCATTTACAAAAGCCCTCACGACTAAGGTGTTTGAGGGTCACCTGCAAAGTATAGGTCTATAAGACAAGCCATGTTTAAACTAGGGCAAGTGGGAGATTTGTAATGGGCATGTTGTGCCTTAGTTTATTAATTTGTGTACTTTGTATTTTAGTTTGACTTTTATAGTGTACACCCTACTAGCTTTAGGTCAAGTGGGAGATTGTTGGGGTTGATGCCCTAAATCTCGTAGAGTTCTATAGTTTGTAATTGTATTGTACAAACATTTTATTTATGTAAAAAAATATGTGATGTTTTATTTCAAAACTAGTTGCATTAACCACAAACCAGTAAACTAACATCCAAGTTTATTTTGTAGCTTAAACATGTATGTAGAGATACACAAGTGGACCATGTTTAAGTGATAACCTAAATGGTTTGTAGTAGATGAACAAGACTAAATACCTTATCTTAGTGACATTATGAGTATAGCCTACTTTGTAGATGTTACAATTGTTGTAAAGTGCTACAAATGATTTGATCTTGATCATTCATGAGGAGACATGTGAGCATGGATATTCTATACAAAGGAGTTTGTATAATACCAGACCACGAAATGACTAGTCTCATTATATAACGCCATTCATAATAGAGACTTACATTTTACCAAGATGACCATAAGTAACATGACCTGAATCTTGAGTGAGTTGTGAACTCCTGCCTGTGAAGGCGGTCCTTTGATTTCTATGGGTGAGAGTGACCAGATCGCCAACTCAACAAACCTACCATTTTAGGGATTCGTCTGATTGGGGAGCTGGGAACATAGCTACACAAGAAGGAATTCACTCATGCTCCAACGTCGATAAGTAGATAAATTGCTCCCTTAAGGGCTGATTCCAGGGCTTGAACAATGTGACACCACACCCTCTCCTGGCCCAAGATGGGTTTTGTCGTAGTTGGACTATAATTTATTGTTCATTAAAGGGATTGATAGTACTTAAGAAGTTAGATGTAACTATAGGGGAAAAACGGTAATTTTGGTCCAACTATACTTATGAGAAATTTGTGAAGGGTCATAATACAATTGACTTGTTATATCCAATATATACAAAAATATATCTGTAGTGTGAAGAGTGCAGTTGTCGGTCTTTAGTGAAGTGCCTGACAGTCAACAGATGGTGAACAATTTAATTAAATGAGTTTAATTAATTATTCACGTACCGTTGGAGCTTCAAGCTATAGGTTCATGAGGTCTCCTCTATAGCTCAACGAGAATTAATGAGAATCAATTTTTGGATTATTTTGAATGGTTCAAATTAATTGAGGAAATTAATTATATGTGATATAATTAATTTAATCTAATTATTTATGATATATTGATACATTGTAATATAAAATTTATTTGAGAGGAAATAAATATTTGAATATGATTCAAATATTAATTATATGAATTTGATTCATATAATTATATTTAATATAAATGAGATTTATATTAAATGCTATTGGTGAGAGAATACAAACTATAGGTTATGTGTTATATTTGATATAACATATAGTTTAATATATATGATAAGGTAGTTATCATATAAATATATATTAAATTGATTTATGAAAATAAATCATTTTAATTTATTTTATTTTAAAAATCATTTTAAGAGGGAGTTGTAACACCCACTCCCTTTTTTTTTTCTCTAATACGTGCTAGTGGGGTAGGGGAGAGGATTTTTTCCTAGTGTGGTTTCACAAAATGATGACAGATCCACAGAAAAGTTCTGAGACAATCTGAATCTCATCACTTCCTCTCATCTCTCTCAAAATCTCTCTCTTCCAAAATAGTTAAAGTCCACAAAACTTCCGGATTCTCAACCAGAGAATACAGAGGTAATATTCGTGGTGGTGTCCTCATTGACGGTTAGAGGGTTCGAGATTGTACGTGACAAGATTCGGAGAAGGAATCTCATGAAGAAGGGTTCTTCATGGTAAGGTTTCTTAAAACCATTTTTTTATTATATAATCTTTGTTTTAAAGCATGCTGTAATCATCCTTTAAATGCATAATCTGTATGTTTTTGCTGTAAAATTTATGTTCTGTAAATTTTGGGTTTGGTTCTGATTCCATGTTCCGTTCAAGGACCTTTAATGGTTCCTTCAAGAATAATATGTCATAATTATACATAATACAAATAAACTGTGCAACATGATCATACACAAGCAAACAGTGGGTAACTCAAATTTGGCATCAAAATACTATGGGTAAGTGTTGAAACTCATTGAATAGGGGGGAAACACTACTAGAAGACTTTTGAGGCTGCTACTAAAGAAATTAGAATTATAATTTAAATGTACTTACAGAGCAAACCTCACATGTGTATCACAAAGATACGTGAACCTTTGAAGTATGGAAGAGTACTAAAAGTATTTGACAGTAAAGATGTGGATGAAAAAAGATAACAGACATGTTTAAAACTCCATCTAAAGCATATGGGATAAGAACATCACATTCATGAACTAGAAGATCGTTCGGGTCAAAGCCATCTGCACCTTGAAAATTTACTAGACTGTTGGTCTTTTCTTTATAATCAAGCAGGTCGGATACATTAATCCTATTTGGATTCATTACAGTGTCAGTGATATCACCCACTGCAACAACTTTTCCTCATTTTTCATGGATAAGTCTTGCTGCCCAAGATCTCATGTTAACAATTCCCTATTAATTGCAGTTTAAAGAGGTTTCTTCAATTGAGTGTTGAATTATTTCAAAGAGAATGCAAAACAATTTAGCACGACCATTAAATTTGCAAGTTTGAATTCCAATTTACCTAAATAACAAATGTCAAAACTTTGACTTTCTTCAGCTGAATTACATTCTAAATTCATCCAAAAACCAACATCACCTCTACCTCTTATAACATCCACAAAAAACAAAAATAAAATTACATTATAAATTCATCTCACACCTATAAATCACGATAAAAGCTAATTTACAAAATATTTTTCTATATGATATATTCATTACAGGCAAGAAAAATACACAAGCACCACTAACATTTACCGTCTTACTTTCATTCATTAACTAAGGATGTGAAATTTCGTGCTAATCCTATCTAAAAAATAATAACATTCTTCTCTAAAAAATAACCATTACCAACAGAACAAAAAAATCTTCAAAATTTTTTTTCAAAGGAAGGCCATTATGGTACACACCATAATTAAAGTATAAACATGTTTATAAACTTAAATAACTAAATAACAATATGAGATAAGAAGTTCAATTTTTTTTTCTGGAATGAGAAAAAAAAAATCCAGATACAACACTAACAACTCATCAAGATGAAATTGTTTTTCCCTTTCTTGGCATTCATAGAAAGAGTTTGAAATGATCTCTTGGTTTTAAGTTAGTAAGCAATTTAATTTTCAAATAGTTTGATTATTTGAATAAAGAAAGGTTAATGTTGTATTCTTTGAAGACTTCAAACCATTTAAGTTTTTATTTAACTTAGCTTAAAGAGAAAAATTACAAATATTTGGACAAACCCTTGCACTATTTTGATATGTTTAGTTATGAAAATTACCTAAAGAATAATGATGACTTTGCCAAGTCTTGTAACATCTACTAGTTTTCTCGAACGAGAATTCCATTCGACATAGTTGCAATCTAAAAGCATAAGAAAAAGAGAAACACATATCATAAGAAACACATAAAGCTTCTAAACATTAACAAGAACAAAGGTACGTTACGTTCATTAAACGTTTATAAGAAAAGAAAGAGCATTATGCACACTTATATGTGTTTATTAATCTCATCAAAATGAAGGCATCAAGCTCATGAACTAACTCT
Organism: Benincasa hispida; assembly: GCF_009727055.1. NCBI lineage: Eukaryota > Viridiplantae > Streptophyta > Magnoliopsida > Cucurbitales > Cucurbitaceae > Benincasa > Benincasa hispida. Next base: position 38,296,259 of record NC_052358.1, on the reverse strand, counting down.
TTAAGTTCCTCCACACTATAAGTGCATCCTTGACCTTCCTACCAAACAGAGCACGTGAATAAGGCTATTTTGTGTACACAAATCCGAACCAAAAGACCTCGTAAATAAACATTTTTGCTTCATTTCTTGAAAAGGCAAGTATCTGAATAACCTTAACATCCAAAAGCATGAATACATATATTATAATCACATACATTAAATTCAAAGCTTCTAATTTCTCTAAGCTTGACAAAAATCTTTTTGAACTCAACCCTCATGTATGATTTCCTGAGAGCAACCAACAACTCATTAAAAATAAGTGCATTAGGCAAATAAGTAAAACTAGTTGCAGCAGTACCTTGTCGTTCTTCATTATTAAAAGCATCGAATAACAATAGTACCTTTTTGTCCTCCAGTTTGTTTTCCTTAGCACAACTACAAGAACATAGTTGTGGTGTTGAGCTTCAAGCTAGCTCCCAAGTGTTCTATATGGCCTAAAATTTCAAGGACAATATCGAATTTTCCAGACCCGATAAAAACTCTAAAAGCTAAAGAAACACATCCAAATAAAAAATTTGAATTTGCTAAAAGAACAAATCCGACCACAACATAAAATCCACTCAAAGACAGAAGATTCCCCATCTAACTACCTTACATTTTGGAAGTAAAACATAAAATTTCCACATCAATTCTGCAGATTCCAAAATTAAAATTTTCAACATTTTTAAAAGAGTAAAGGATTTATGTGATCCAATTGCTAGATCTAGCTTGGGGGCTGCAGATTGGTGATAGTGAGAGAGAGAAGAAGAGAGATTGAGAGCTCAGGCGATGTGGAACTACTTGTGCGTGGGTTAGAGCAAGGGTCATGGCCAGCAAACATGCGGTCGAGGAAGCACTGTGGGCATTGGTCAATGGCGCTAATGGCGAAAGATACGACTCGACGAACAACTGGCTGGGTAGATGAAGTGTGCAACAACTTAAGGCTTGGACGGAATAAGAAAATGATGGGAGGGGGTCGTGCAACGTGCAGAAGAAGGAAAAAAGGATTTGATTTTTTTTTCTTTTTCTTTTACTATTTTTTATTCTTTATTTAGGAAAGAGAGAAACAAGATTTTAGAGGGAAATGAAAATAAGGAAGGGGGAAACAAAAAATGAAGATTAAAAAACTTGTTTAGGATTTAAAAGAGAGAATCACTTATAATGTCGGTTTTAAATTGATATTATAGGTACACCTACAACGTCAATTTAAAATCGATATTAAAGATCCGATTTTTTTTTTAAAAAAAAAGAAACTGACATTTTACATCCGTTTTTAATTTTTCCAACCGACATCAAAACCCAGATTTCTTGCAGTGATACTATAGACCCTTTAGGTTATCACTTAAACATGATCCACTTAAATGTCAACTATATATTGTTCAAGATTACTATAAGAACCTTGGTTTTTTAGTAGTTAATGGATAACTTAATATTGTATATTTAATAATTAAGTTAATCAACTAAGTAATTATGAGACTTTAGGACACAAATCCTAATACAAACAACATCCTGTTAGGAGACATTACTTTCAAATGTAATTTCTGAATTACTGCATGTCATCCTTGCGTAAAGGCCATGCTAATCTTCTATATGTTGTTCTAATTTTATCAGATGTTCTCAAAGAGGCATTCCGAACCATATGCATTCTATCCGGAGAGGTTCCTCTTTTTATTATTTCAATTTTATCGAATGTCACTTAAGAAACCATTAAGTTAGAGACTAAATTGAACAATTTCATCAACATTATTTGGGAATTATGTCACACCCCCTCCCAGATTATCACCAACCCTTTGTGGTACTTACTGCCTAACTGACATCCTTAACCTACTTAAAAAACCTGGGAAATACAAACTCAACATTCAATATGCTTAAAGAACCTAAAACAACTTCAACAACACCCAGGGTTCAATAAACAACATAATTACAACGTATATACAGAAACAAAGTTCAATGGGTCCCAATATTTATCACTAGTCCCTAACGTGAACACACATATGTACCGACATTTACATATAAACACCTAAAACTTCTCTTTATCTTGAGCTTTAACTAGAATCCTCGAGTGGTGAATCAACAGTGCAGTTAACTTTTGGGGAAATGACCACTACCTAGGGAGGAGGAAAACATTTAAAAGGAGTGAGCTACTAGTCCAGTGAGTGACCAGTTAACATAAACATCATGCTTTAAACTAAAAACTGCCAAGCAAACTCATACTTAAAACTTTAAAACATGAAGTGGCTAGAAAACATTAAACATCTGTATCCTTAGTTGAGATAACCCTTTTGCTCAATCCCTCAACGTCCATCCTTGGTTGGTGTGGAGTAACCTTATCACTACCAACGTCAACTCTACCTACGGCACGTGGTAATAACTAAGTACTGTCATACCTTAGGTACTACTACCTAGATACCTTCTCATAGTCCTTCGATATCGGCTCAACATATACATCATAAACATATACATCATAAAACCTTAATCATTAAAGCATGTATACTTGGAAGCATAATAACATGAAACATGAGCTTTAACATCTTTATCATATAAACATAAACTTAAAATGCATGCTTGTGATCATATAACCCATAAAAGCTTAAAACATGCTTCCATAAACTTCCTTTTAAACTAGCATGCATTAATAGCCCTTTAAAAACTTAGTTTTCTTGGAAACTATCTTAAACAATCTTTTATAGTAAACAAGCATGAGTCTAAGCTTTTAAGTGAAGCATAGGTTACTAAAACATTTAGAAAACTCTTAGTTTTGTCACTCACTGCCTTAGGTGTTCCTCCAAGGGTTGATAATCCTTTACTATTTGCGTTAACCCTATAGACATGAATAACATGTTTAGTGATAACGAGCAGAAATGCACGTTATTACAGCGCAAAGATATAAAACAATGAAGGATCACGACAGTAAAAATATATAAAATTGCGTCCAAAAGCATTAAGTTTATAACATTATGATCGCATGCGTCAATCGCATTAAAAACAGCTAACTTATGTATTTTGTGCAAAAAAATGCGTTGGCGCAAGGTGGAATTACGATCCAAAGAATTTAGCGTCCGAGCGTATTAAGAGATTACGATCGCAAGGCTATGCGATCATATGCGCTCGCGAAAATCTGTTTAAGAAGGTGGCTGCATAGAGCCGGCGCATCAAGGTGAAAGATTAATAAATCACGTTGGGACAGAAAGCTGATTATGGTCGATTCCGAATTAAGTTGACAAGCCGTTAATGACACATTGTAGAAAGTACACTCAACTTTTCGGTGAATTATTCAGCGCATCAGACAGAGAATTAATGACATCCCATCAGTGCAATCATTCGAGAGAAAAAGTTTTTCACCCTGAAGCTCTATAAATACCGAAGGCCACCTTCGTTAAAGAAGTTAGCTGAGTTTGGGAGCTCGGTTCTACGACTCAGAATATATAGTTTTTCTTCACCATAGATAGCGGTAGTCTGTAATTTTCTATACTTAGAAGGCGGAAGCGAGTGAAGGGAGAATACACCGAGAGATCATCCTTGTTAACTCGGAAGAGTGCCAGGAAGAGTAAAAAACAGAGAGAGGGCCAACTCTTGCGGAAACAAGAACATCTTTTGGGCAGAATAGAGATAACTCAGTGTAAAAGTCTTGGGAAGCAAGATATTGCTACCAGACTTTCTATCCTTATTTTCCATTATCATTTTGTATTCTGAACTTATTGATAAAATGGAAATTGCATCTTTATATCTGTCTACTCTCTTTACATTACGCATGAATAGCTAAAACTATCGAATGGGTTGAGAAGCACTTAGCTAGCATAACCTGGGATCTTCACTTTATGCGATCATCCTGTATTATCTATGTGTCATTCGTCCTTTAGAGATACTCAGGAGGGTAGTCTAATGATAGAATCTAGGCTTGGAAAAGTCAGATTAGAATCTAGGCTCGGGAGAGTCAGATTAGAACCACATAATCAAGAGATAGAAGCTTAGGAATAAGTTTTGTTTGTTATTAATGCATCACATGCACCCTAAAGATAGGATATGATTGTATGCAGTCACCTTGTACTTGTGTGCATCTTTCATCATCGCATAGGCAAGAAGTAGAGACTTAGGAATAAGCTTTATAGACATCATCGCATACATCACATGCGTCCTAAAACTAGGAGCTATCGCATTTGCATTGGAAAATGAATTGTTGTCGCATAAGTGTAGCATGATCGCATAGATTGAACACAATCTCAGGAAATGCTAGCTAAAGACCTTCTCAACCTGTTCTTCTGCATACTCATTGTATCTCTCGCATTATTAGCTCTTTTCTCAATTTTGCCGCATAAACTGTATACTTTAAACAACACATCAACCAACGCATTGATTTATTTGTTATTGCAAAGTAATCGAAAATTATCATCGCATACTGTTCCTTAGTCCATGTGTTCGACCCTGGGCTTACTAGGCAACTTAGTAGGGTTTATACTTGGATCTTGCTAAGAAAACTTGCATGCACAATGCATATTCTACCATCGCATTCTACACCATTATTTCATTGCATTAACAACACGCATCATTTAGTCACTGCCATTGGTCTCCTTGTGAGACTATCTCTCATAAAGAAGCTTAACATTTAACTTAAAACATCTCTTTCTAGTTCAACGCATACCTTCTTATGTGTTCAACACTTAGAAAAATCTTTAAATACTAAGGGTGAACCATGCAGCCATCAAGCATTACCCACGCGTCATCATATGTCTTAGGTGCTCAACTAGTCGGACACCAATGCCCACTTATCGCAACCTTGCGTTCACGACCTCAAGCTCAAGCCGTACACCTTTGTGCCATTCAACACACCCTCGCGCACAGCCCAGCACATGCCTTGCGCACAACCAACTCCTCATGCGCACCTACAACCTGCCTGGGTTGTGTTGCCTATTTGCTCAACGGTTGCAGCTATCTGCTTATTCAAACCAACATTTCAAATTCATCTTTGATCTCGAATAACTTTTAATTCAGGCCTTATCTTGGAAAACTTCCTTCTACAAATTTGTTTTAAAATGTCTTAACTTGCTTATCTTAGAATTTGAGCTGAACTCCTCTTGGTTTGTCCCAAAAACTCCAATCTTCACCACTGGCCCAGATTCAATGGAGAGCCTGACCTTCTTGGAGGAAACTTCATATTTCCCTTGTTTCCTTAAAAATTCTCTTCCGACAGCCCAGAAGCTTCAAATACACTCTTTAAGCTTTCAAATGACTCTAGAATATTTCTTCTACCACAAGTAAAATGCTCAAATCGAGCTCTTAAATAGGGCTTTCTTTTATACTAAAGACTGCATGCCCACAATTCATCCTTAGGTTGCCAACTCGCCCACTAAGTGGGTTTAATTCTCCAAACCTTGACAGCTGGCTCACCTAAGTCGATGTTAACTTATGATCACCCCTTAAACCAACGCATGGCTCATCATCATCTTACCAATGCAAGGCACACCCCGCGCACGCATCTACTTGGTCAACGTATGCCTCAACGCGTCTTGCACCCATCGCCTTGTCCAAGGTCATCGCTTGGCTTTCCTTGCTTGCAGCCCTTGCCTAGCCAACGTATAGTCAGCCACATGTTTAAGGCCTTCTTGTTCTGTCGCGCGCATCCTTTCCCAACTAACCTCTCATGAGGCTTGGCCTACGCATAACTCATGCCCAACACATGGCACACTTTCGGCCAACACTTAGTCCCCTACTCCATACCTCACACCTATCATGCACCCATCTAACCTCCTTGAAACATAGCTGTCGCATACCTTTCAATGCATCAAGACCTTCAATGCAAGACTTCCACATTTAGCCAAAATTTTCTTATTAAGTGCCCACACACCTTGCTACCCGAGGTCATCATCCTCAATACTTAGAACATTTTCTCCTTCTTTAACCACCCTCAACTTTTTCCTACAAATATATTATTAACTTATACTTAATTTTACTTAACATACTTAAATATGGAATATAGGGTTCGAGGTTTACAACTTGAATCTAGATTTTGAAATCTAAGGGCTAAGTTGGCATCTTACCATGATTGCAAGGGACCAAATAGATAACTTACCCTACAATTCTTTTACCTTTTGATCATCTAGACATATTAACTTTTAGCGAATACCCATCTCTTTAAAGTATCTTCCTTCCACAGTATAAACTTACACAATATCTTTCTTAGGATATTTTATACAATTTTTATCCCTAAGCATGAGCAGTACAAATTCTTAGTGAGACATTAATCTACTTAAAACATAGTTGGGAGTAATATTAAAATAGTCGAAATCATTATATATATACTCAAAATTACTTTTATAAATATTTTTGATTATTTAAAATAATTCTATACAAAAAATATATTTAAAAATATAAATAAAAGCCGAAAGTGATTTTTAAATATTAAAAAAAAAGAAGTAAGTTTAATCTTTTCAAAATTAGTTGAAAATATATCTTTACCTAATTGTGAGATGTTTTGCCAAGAGAGTTAAAGAGAGTTCTTTGATACCACTTAATTGTTATCCTTTTTGTCCCTTTGGTTTTAATTGTGGGATGTCAAGTTGCCCAAAAATGTGTGGGGGCATTCTTTGATTGCCTCCTTGCTGTTGTCCTATTTGTCCTTGCTTTCTTTGACATTTCTCTACCAATGGGACTTTAGGAGAAGTTTTTGTGGGCTATTTTTACTTTCTTTTTAAAGAAAGCTATTTCTCAACCTTTCTGCTTCATGTGACTCTGATTGAGCAATCAATATACGATAAGGGAATAATAATTTTTTAGGTCTCGTTTAATAATCATTTTATTTTTTATTTTTTGATTTTTGAAAATTAAGTCTATTTTCTTCTCATTTTTCACGATGATTTGTATAATGGTTGAATTCTTAGTCAAATTTCAAAAACAAAAACTACTTTTTAGAAACTATTTTTTTTTTAGTTTTCAAAGTTTGACTTGGTTTTTTAAACTATCGGTAAATAGTAGTTAACAAAGGAAGAAATTTGGAGGGGAAAGTGGTGTCTATAGGTTTAATTTATAAAAACAAAAAATAAAAAACTCAATGGTTACCAAACGAATCCTAGTTAATCTGGATTCGGATTTTGAAAATTGTTTTAAGATTTTGTGTTTTAAAAGTGCAAGTTTTGAAGTCAACATTTTTATATTATCAGTATATCTAGATTTTAAATTTAAAATTTTAAAATATAGAATTATATGAAAAAGAAAGTTGACAAATATAGTATTTATGTTGTAAAACTCATTTCATTTTTTTTATCTCAAATTAAAATATGCATTGTGAAATGTATTATACAAATTATATGAAACGAAATAATAATTATAATTTGTTTTTAACATAAAACATGTTCACAATTTAATTAATAATAATTTATATTTAACAAATATTTAATGGGTAATTAGAACTAGGTTTAAATAAATATATTTCGAACAATTAATTAATTAGAATATAATTAATGAATATATTACCAAACATAAATCTGTAGACATGAAATGCAATTAAATACATTGTTTTTATATTTCTGTATTTAGACTACAATTAAAAATTATCACCTTCTGTCTGTTCCCTAAGGCAACTTTTACTTTACTTCTTGTTCAATAATATGTCTTTTTCTTTATTATATTTGTTTTGTTGAGATGGTACAAAGAAACCATGGAGTTGATAATTTAGATTTTTTTTTATGTTTTCAGATTTACTGATTTCAATAAATATGTGTTTGACATATAATCCGAATTTTATTTTTGAAAACTGTTTTTAGATTTTGTGATTCATATGCATATTTTGAAAATAAATTTTTCATGTTTTCATTTTATCTAGATTTTGAATTTTAAAACATTGAATTATAGTAAATAAAGATATAGATATTTAGGAATATAGAATATCATGATATAAATCCAATTCATTTTTTTAAAAAATTAAAACATGTATTATAAATCATATAATATTACAAATAATAATTATACATTTTTATAAATATAAAATATATTTTTAAATAAATTAATAATAGTTTATTGTCAACTAATATTTAGTGAGTAACTACAACTAGCTGATTTATAAATAGACTACTTGCAAAAGGGCAAAATAGGTTAAGAGTAATTAAGTCTGTAGCCCAAACTTCTTGTATTTGCAAAAATGGTAAAATTTCAAGTTATTGAAAGAAAATGTCCCAAATACCCCCACTGTTCAGTTTCCTAATTTGTAGGGTTAAAATGGCAGTTGTAAGATTACCAAAAATAGCAAAGTTGTTTCAGCCCAAACATTAAGAACAAGTCCAAAATATCTTCACTAAAAACATGCCTCAAGTTGTCTTTCTAACCGAAAAAAAAAAAAAAAAAAAAAAAACACCTTGTTTACTTCCTAATATACCCTTATATACGGTTGATATACTTAAAAATGATATACGTATTTTAAATAAAATAATGAAAGATTGCTTTTTAAGTTACTATGGATATATTTTGAATATGAGTAAAATAAATATTTATTAATTTTTGATATACTATTCATATATACTTGAATCATCAATAAAATGAAGCACAAATATTTTACTTCAAAGTAATGTTACTAATTGATGTTAATTTGATCTAATATTGAAATACTGCTAATGCATCTGATATACCAATAAAATGGTCATGTTGATTTTGTTGTAACATACTATTCATATTCCTGAAAATTTTTTATATTTGATAAACTGCTGATATACTAATGACTTGAAAATTGTTTGACATATGATCTACTATTGATATGCTTGAATGTTGATTGTTATGTGATACACTTCTGACATTCTATTGATTTTCTTGAATGTTGTTTTTTTTATATGTACTAATATAAAATTGATATACTTAAAAGTTGATTGATATGTGATATACTACTGATATATTATTGATATTCTTGAAGGTTGCTTGATAAGTACTAATATACTGTTGATTGACTTGAAAGTTGTTTGATATCTGATACTCTATTGATATATTTGAAAATTGATTAGTATATAATATACCGTAAATTTACTTGTTAGTTGTTTGTTATCTTATTCATATATAGTGTTGGTATATCAGTTATATTAACTCTACTTATTAAAAGTTTATTGGTTGATATATATCTTTGGCTTATTAGTTGAATGATGATAAATCTAAAATGAAGTATATTAGCACAGTTAATCAAATATGTAAAGTCTCCACGATGCACTACTCTGATATACCACATGTATATTATATTATTAAACATCAGTGATTAAAGATTATTATGGAGTATAAATAGTATATCAGTAATATAATACTGGATATATTTCATTTTAGTGGTATATCTGATATACTACTATACACTTGGAATATCATATCTTTCATCAAGTATTTATTAATTGATGACTGAAACACTCGTGTCTATATATGATATACTTCTATATATTTGAAATATCATGCTTATAAAATGAAACATGCATACTTTATTAATATACTCTCTTTTCATATTATCATATGTGACCAATACACTTCTACATTTTGATATTAAATTAATAAGCTTATCGATACATTTTTATATTAATATATTAACTTATTGATACACTTTGATTATGATACACATAAAAATTTATTTTGGGTTAGCTACTTTTCAAGTGAGAATGGTTAGGTTCAGTCATTCTTTTGCTGCCTTATAACAAAACATAAAATGTTACGGGTAGAACTACTGTTTATTAGCTTAATTTTCTAAAACATAAAGAAGACCCAAATAATTATCATACCGGATCTGGTTATCAGACGAGATCTAAAGTATTAAGTTTGAAAACATTTTAAAAAGTGTAATATAAATTTATTCATTGTTGTTAGATATATTTATATAATACACTTGAAATGTTGATTAAATATATTTATATAATGTCTTACTTTAAATATTTACTGATTGATGTCTAATATTCTCATATCTTATACTAAATAGTGCTAATACATTGAAGTAATTAATATCGTTGCTTATTGATGTATAATAGTATGTTAATGGACTAAAGATCTAATATGTTTGTTGATTGATATTTGATATACAGTGATTATACTCAAAAAAATTAATAAGTTTGTTGATTGATATCTGATATACTAACGATTGTACTAGAAAATTTAATATGTTTGCAGATTGATGTCTGATAGATTAATGATGTACTCTATAATTTTGATTTTATATACTAAAAAATCTAACAAGTTACTATTGATGAACTTCTAATATGTCTACAACTACAATTTTGTAATTCACATCCGAAATTTTCATCATCCCACTGATCACTATTAGAAAATAATGATTGGAAACTTAAACCTAATTATAAAATAGAACGAAAATATAAAAACGAAACAAAATAGTGATAACTTACATTGCTACGGACAAAAGACCTAAGATCATACTAATAAATGAAAAAAAAAACACACGATTAATATAAAATAATTTTGGTATATTCGTGGACTACTATTGATCTACTCTAAATTTGACAATTTTGTAATTCACATCCAAAATTTTCATCATCCCATTGACCACTATTAGAAAATAATGATTGGAAGTTTAAACATAATTACAAAATAGAACGAAACCATAAAAATGAAACAAAATAGTGATAACTTACCTTGCTACGGACAAAAAACCTAAGATTATACTAATAAATGAAAAAAACACACGATTAATATAAAATAATTTCGGTATATTCGTGGACTACTATCGATCTACTCTAAATTTGAGATATTCTTTATACATATGATATATAATTAAAATCAAATTTAAAAGTAGAAAATAGATACATTCTTCAAAACCTAAATAAAAAAAACTCCCCAAATTGAAAAAAAAAACTTTTAATTTAAAAATACAATAGTCCCCAAAATAAATAAAAAAATCGAAATAAAAGTGAATACAAAAATGAAGAAAATATGACGAAAATAGAAAAATTGTAAAATACAAAATTTTCCATGAAAAATGATGATGATTGAGACAACAGAAAATTGAAAAAGTAAAAATATGTACCTGAGAGAAGATTTGATGAAGGCAGCTCATGAGAGAAAAAAAAAATCAAAGATGAGATGTGATGAAAAAATTGAAAGTGAAAATGACGTTCGAGGAAAAGAAACAAAGAGCAAGAGAAAAAAAAATTGAAAGTGAAAATGACATTGAAATATTAAAAAAAGCAGATTTCTGTTCCTTTTTTTATATATATATTTGCAAAGTTAAATTTTTTTTGCTATAATTATAAATATACTAATTCATTCTGCTACCTAATACAAATTTTCTATTTATAAATCAATTTTATTAGGTTAACTATTCCTATGTTCTATATCTTTTCTTTAAACAAGGACCAATAAATGAAGGTCAATTATTATTTATTTAATTTAACAATGAACTTGTTTTCCATTCATAATAATTTAATTTAACACTTATGACAAAAGGTTACAAATTGCTAAAATTGTAAATAACAACAACATACATCCACTTGATACTTGCCTTCTTACTATGTAATTAATCTTGTTTATATTTCCATTAGCTATATAGAGTTAATTTCTAGAATTATAATAATCATAAAAAAAAGTGATTGAAATCGGTTTAAAACAAAAATTGTATCAATTAAGTTACATAATTCTAAATTATCTTAAAATATTTTTTAATAATCGTATGGTGCATTACAAATTATCCCTTAAATCATAGAGATTAATGATCGTTATGAACTAAATTGACCAAATTGAAGATTCAGAGACCAAATGCACCAATCCCTAAAAAATTAGATAACAAAAAGGTAATTTTCACTTTTTTTAGTCGATTATAGTTTTCCCTTTTTTTTTTTTTTTTTTTTTTTTTTTTTTTTTTTTTTTTTTTTGACTTTCTACTTAAAAGGCCTTAATTGTAAGGCTAAATTTATCTTCTACACTCCATTTATTACATAAACAGTCCAATGGATTACAAATTTTCATTAATATTATGGTGTATTTACCGTTAAGACCCTCATCCACTCTTTACATAGAAAAACAACAAAATTAGAAAAAAAAAAAAAAAAACTAGGGTTCTCTGCCTAGGGTTTTGTGTATATATGTAACCATTTAAATTTTTTAGAAAAGAAACAATGGTTTAAATCCCTCATTTTTCCCATTTCCCCCCAAAACTTCTCACCTTTATTTCTATTCTCTTTCTCTTCTTCTTCCTCACTCTCTTTTTCTTCTTTCTTCATTTATGGCTTCTTCAAATTATAGAATCATCTTCTCCTCCTCTGAAATCAACGAGCAAAGGAGGTTACAAAGCTAGTTGAAGCTGGCCAACGAACGGACGAAGTCGAATCTGAAGTTGCAAAGATCCAAGAACGGATATCCACAATGGATATGGGTTGATCGACACCGAAACTTACCTGGGTGACACTAGAGCTAGTGGACGGCTTCAGATATGAAGTTGGAGGGCTCCATGGATGGACGAGGATATGTGAAGAGAATGATGAAGCCAAATATGAGGTTGTAGATGGATGACAGCACATATAGAAGGGTGTCCATGATGGATCTTGGTTTGGTCGCTGGATATACATGGGTATATTTGAAATAATCCATATATATTTGGAGTTTATTTCAATAATAAGACAGTCACGTGTCGATCTGGGCGCCACAGGTGGATTGGGACAAACTTAGATGGGGTATTCATGGTGGGAGGTGGTAGCGAACACACACGAATGCGCAGATGAGCAAATGGGCAGATCAGGTTAAGAACGACGTAAGTACTGGATATGAGAGGCAACATATGATGCTTCAATTTTTTAGAGCTTATATAAGATTTTTCGATATATACTGAGATATATGTATTTCTTCCTTGATTTTTTAGAGCTTTTTTAGGATTTTCAATATATATTATGATCTATGCGCAGTTTTTCTCCTTCTTCGATTTTTTAAAGCTTTGTAGGATATTCGATATATACTATGATATATGTACTTCTTAGGTGATATTTCAATGTATACTGTGATATATATCTTCAATTTTTTATTGAGACTTCCTGTTTTATGATATACACTAATATATGTTGAACATTAAGTTCTTTTGTGATTTATATACTAGTAGATAGCTTTTTTTATTTTGAAATCATGAGGTTTTAAATTGAATTTGAATCTTAATTGAGAATTAACGATTTCTGTAGGGAGCTTCTGCTAAATGTACTTGAATGGAATTTAGTCAATCTTACTGTTGTATTTCATACATTGGTTAGAATATTTACAAACATCTAAGACAAATGTTCTCAAATAATCATGAACCTAAACTATGATATATATGAGATAATAACGCAAAATATAAAAAATTTCAAACTAAAGAATGAACTATAGTAGACAAAATCAAATAAGTCAGAAGTCATATAAAAATTGCATTAGAATGATATATATATTAGACATCGAGGAAATATATTACAAGCACACAAGTGAAACCTAATTATAAGTGCATACATATCAAAACATCTCAGATATATACCAAATAAACAATGAAATATATTACATGAAAACAAATAGTACTCAAAACAAACAATGAAATATAATATATAATATAAAAAATCAAACATTAAAATGCATTTTCTCTTTCCAATTAAAATAGAAAAAATTATATTAAATGCATTTTCTCTCTTCAATTGAAGATAAGAAAAAAAATGCATTTTCTCTCACCATCTTGAAGAGAGTTCCATAAATAGGATAATATATGTAAAAATGGGGCATAAAAATAATAAAAAAATGGTAAATTTGTATAAAAATAATCTCTTTTTGTTTTTTTGAAAAAATTCAAATCCGAAGACATTTTTCAAATATATGGCCGGATGTTTTAGGTAAAAATCTATTTTTTAAAAAGAAAAAAAAAAAGAAAAGAAAAGAAAAACTTGTTTTCTGTGGTTGCTTGGGCCAAAACCATAGGGCTTATTTTTCTTACCATCGTAGGCTTTGAGGGCCTATTATCTTAGCCTTTATCTTATGGTAATGATTGTCCAAGACTTTGGCCTGATTATATAAATTTGTCCATGTCCATGTACCTAGGTCAACTTCTGCAAATATATATACAAGGGGATATAGAAGGAAAGCCTAATGAGATATAATTTATTTAAGAAAATAAAGCAAATTAACTTTAATTTCATGGGACAATTCGCCTGGTTCATAAGATCATACCCTCTATTTATCATTAGGCTAATCCATGATGGTTCACTACATTTGGAGGAATAGGTTTTTATGGGAAGTTTTGTGTCCTAAGCCCTAACCCGTATTTGAGGAACAAAGGACCAACTTTCAACTTTATTAGATTAAGACTTATTCAATATGTACCCAAATATTGTAGAACAAATTAAAAATGAAAACCTAGAAATAAAAGGATAGAAAAAAAGAGAAATTGCTCAATATTTATAGTGGTTCTACGTTCACATCTACATTCACTTTATCGGATCAGAGAGGGAGAGCCACAAATTGTAAACTGAGAAGACGATACAAGATAGAGTCAAAATATATACACTCCCAAATCACTCTACTCATGACAAAAACGTGTAAACTCAATTAGATTTTCAACCATTTACACCAAGTTGTTAGAGGCATCAAATTACCGCAATAACCCAGAAGGAGAAGAGTAAGAGGAGGATAACAATTTAAAATTGCAACGGATGCGAAGTCACTTAAAATTCACAAATATAATTCTTTTTCTAAAAGAAATAGGTTTCATTTAGTAACTATTTGATTTTTTGTTTTTGATTTTTGAACATCAACTCATTCTTAACCAAATTTAAAAAATGGAAACATATTTTTGAAAACTATTTTTTTTAGTCTTCAAAACTTGACTCGATTTTTTTTTTTTTAAAAAAAAAACATTAATAGAAATTAGATAATAAAGCAAAGAAATTTAGAAGTGAAAGAGGTGTTTATATACTTAGGATGTATTTGGAATACATTTTCAAGTGTTCAATTTAAAAAATAAGTTATTTTAAAAAAATTGAAGTATATGATAACCACTCAAAATAATTTTTAAATGTATTTTCAACAAATTTTGTCAAAAATATTTTTAAAAAATGAGATTTTTTTAAAAAAAATATATATTTTTCTCAAATTAATCCAAACAACTCCATAATTTTCAAAAATAAAAGAATCAAATAGCTACCGATCATATAAGCTTTCCAATCAATGTTGGTATTTTTCATTTTTAAAGACAATAAAAATCAAGATGATTGCAAATTTGCTTTATTTTAATGAAAACCCACGATGTAATTTTATGAAAATTGTCTAAATGCCAAAATTGTGTATAAATGTAATACAAGGTCATATATAACACTAGTGTTCGAGTAATTTTTAAAGAATATACTAGATTATTACATCAGTTTAAAACCTATAAACCTACAAGCTCAAATATATATATATATATATTCTATTTCAAGATTTTCCATTCTCAAACTTGTTGGTGTACGAAATTCTCGAAAGAAAATGTCTTGATGTATCAAGCCAGTGACATCTGTCTATGATAATAATTGTTGCTTGTCAAATATGAATGATTTGATGGGTTATTTTCACAAGTTTTTAAAGAGAGATGATAGAGTTTTAAGTGGGATTTGTACCATCAAGGAGTGAAGTATTGAGCTTTCATCTTTCATGCTTGTTGGTGCCCTTTTTGCTTTGCCTTTTTCTTCAATTCCATTATAATGTCTTTGACCCTTTTCTTTCTTGATGGATTTGTAAATACTTTCTCACCTTTGTCTCTAATAATTCAACAAAGCAAATAAGTTAAGTTTTTCTCACTCATTCAAGAACCCTTTTCATTCTTGATAAATGAAAGCTTGTGATCAATGGTTGATAAATCAATTTTGGTAGGTTTGCCAACATGGATATAACTCAACTGACAAAAAATTTGAAATTTTTTGATGTGGTCATCCAATATGGAATTGCTCCAAGTTAAGCACAGTTCTTATGACCGAGTTACCAAAAAGAAATATGCATCTTATTGGTATAGATAACCTTCAATTCTTTTAAATATTTCTTAACCATGCTTTCATATCCTCATGATCCATTTCATTCAGATGTGATCTCTCTTAAAGCTCAGGTGTTATGTGCACTCCAGCTTCTCTTGATTTGTAAGAAGTAGTTCAGGGATGAACCAAAGGTGAAAGTTAGTGGACATGTAAGCCCGAGTTTAGAAGGGAGACATGAATGAACCTAGATCACATATGAATGAGAGAGATCTTGATGAATGAACCAATCACTAAACAATCAAAATGATCAAGAAAGTAATATTATAACTAAGATGTATGAAAACACACACAATATTTCTAAACTTGCATTTCTTTTACTTAAGGACACTAGCTTTTACACTTCCACAGTAGGGATCCATCTATATCCAGAACATTGGCACAATTGATGGTCTAATTGACCACACCAGAGATAACTCTTTTTACTTCTATTCATGCATACACATTACAAGTTTATTTTATTCATAATTTTCTTTTTCTTTTCTTTTTCATCATTTTTCTCTTCTCTTATTACTTTTTTTCTTTTCATTCTAAGCAAGCAGGTCCCCTTAGTTTCACATTACAAACTATCAGACAAGATGACTCTCTAACCAGTAAAACCTTTTAGAATGACAATAAACATATGAACACCATAAATCTGCTCCTAAACCCAGAGAGTAATAGCAAACCTAAATCCTAATAATGAAACAAAAGAGAAACTAAGCAACGAAAAGGAAATAACAGAATATTTGGATAAATACTAGATATTCTAATAAAGTTTAAAGTCTCATAGTCTTAAAATAGGACTCAAACCGACCTATAACTTATAGAAAAATAAGTTATTTTAGCCTAAAATTGTAATAATCGTGATACTTTAATGAAAAATTGAAATTATAAAAAATAAAAAAAAATACACTTTTGTTCTCCCATGCGCTTAACTATTTGAATCAAGAGACTTCATGTTTAAAGATCAAAATGCTTGTTTTAATTGCAAAAAAAATGAAAGAAAGATGAGCAACCGAATCAAAACCATCCTTACATTAAGTAATCCCATGCAACTAGAGTATATTATCGCATCCTACACATTAAGCCTTAGTTGGGACCTCCAAGAAAAGCAGGTTGCTACGTGGAGAAAGAGAAGTTATCCTTCAACGTGGTTGTTGGGCTTGAGATGAGAATAATGGGTCGAAAAGAACAAACTTACTGATCTTTTGAGCTTTGACAAAACGCTAGTCCTTAATCGAATATTGGAAACCACCTTATTTCTTCACACAAACACAAAACAACGTGCTGAAAACACAATCTGTGTGATGAAGGATCTCGACCTTACACTTTGA
Source organism: Benincasa hispida (assembly GCF_009727055.1). NCBI lineage: Eukaryota > Viridiplantae > Streptophyta > Magnoliopsida > Cucurbitales > Cucurbitaceae > Benincasa > Benincasa hispida. The sequence goes on along the minus strand of NC_052358.1, from coordinate 38,278,966 downwards.
TGATTGAGATTAGAGTTTTACACCTCTGCTGGTTAAGCATTTCGAAAGACTAACTTTTCTTTTCTTTTTTGTAGAGAAAGAATGAGAGAAAAGAAAAGAGAGAACCATGGAAAGCTGCCAGAAATTGCAGAGGGCGATGAGTCTTCGGTCGTCTATGCGAAGGGAGGTAAAGCTGGAGGTCGTCTAGACGATAAAGGACAAGTCGTCTAGACGATGAAGGCTTTACTGAAGATCGTCTAGACGAAGGCGTCTAAACGATGGTTGTCTACACGATTGGGCTTGCACAAGTAAATGATCATTGGCTAAAAGCTAGACGATCGTTTGCTAAAAGCTACACGATTGGTGGGTCAGAGGTACACGATAGAAGAAGATGATCGGGAAGAAAATGAACACGATAGTTTTACGTGGTTCAACCAAGGAAGGCCTATGTCCATGGAGAAGCTGATGGGAGTTTTATTCAAGATTGCTAGAAGATAAGTTTGATCACTCGATTACAATTTTCACTCTCTCTCTTTACAATTAGTTACACAATATATTTAAAGGTAGCTTGAATTGTAACAAATTTTGTAATTGAATGAAGTTATTTTCACCTTTTTGTATAGCAGTGGTGATCATTTATATCATCATTTTGTTCATATTTTATCCTATAAACATTTGAAATTGTATTTCTTTATTTCTCTTCTAGCTTTTGTAGAACTCTAAACTTTTATATAGTTATAACATGACACTGTCTTATTCCATCTTTTTTCATCTTCCATTATACTTATTTTTGATATGAGTAACTGAATCTAATTGGTATTATGACTACTAATGTTTCGTGCGACTATAATTGGTAGCAAACAATTTAGTCTTTATTGACACGAGACAATAGACAATGTATAATTTCGTTTGGTCGATTGAGAAATGTAGTAGCTCTTCTACTTGGGAGTTGATATTGCTACTTTTAAGCTGATTCTTGTTTGGAATCTTTGTGTTCGACCTTGGATTCACCAAGTATTATTAGTTTCCTTAAGGGTTTACACTTTCATTCTTGAGGGTGTTTGTTAAGATTGTTGCATGAACGAGAAATATATCAATCGTATTTAACAAGCCAACATGGACCTTTGAATTGGAAACATGAAGTCTACCCAAACATCATAAAGATATGACTTCAATTCTTCATGGGATTGATTTTTGTTCAATATAAGAGAAGAAAATGAAGAAGACTCATAGAAACTAGCCTAGAAATTGAGGAAAAAAACCAGCTAAAGAATGTGATATAATGAGATGCCAAAACTATGAATTTATAGAAACTATCATTGCAACGTCTAGACACTATGGACAGTATCAAGTCATTGTCCATATCTTCATAAAATGATAAAATTGGAGAGCACCCATCTAACTTCCTTCAAATTTCATAGCATCGAGATGTTACAGACATCGTTGAGACACTGTTCTTTCGAATTTTTTAACTTGCGAACTTCTACAATTCCCTTGAGACACTAAATGTGGCATTGATATGCTGCCTCTTCGATTTTTTGGCTTGGACTTTTATCTTCATAACTCAATAGCTAAATTTTGGTCTAATTAGCTTCCTTTTTCATCCCCAACCTTTCAAAAGCCTCTGAGTGGTGTCAAATCACTTGATATCTACAAAATGAACAATAAAGCACGTGATAATAATAGAACCAGTCTGAATTAAGGATATTTAATAGCAGATCTAAAATGCTATCAAACACCTATAATGTGCTATTTATTACTTTATTTCATACTAATTATGTTACTCTCACGTGCATAATTGTTTATTTTGTAGAGATTGAGTAATTTGAAATAGTTTAGAGAATTTTAGAAGAATTAAGATGAAAATGGAATTAATTGGATTCAAATTAAACAACTAGATCAGGAATTAGAGAGTCAAAGCATGAAAGCTTAAGAAGGAAGTGCCTTACCCCTAAAAGGAGCATTAAACTACTGTTGTACATTGATTTCAAGCAAGAAGACCCAAAAGAAGAAACATCTCCATCTTGAATTGTAGCATCTCAACGCTATGAAAATCATTCATATTCAACATTGTGATTCACCTTCCTCAACTTTAGCAATATTGCGATGCTGGTCAAGACGGCTCAATTCTAAAATCATGCACTCAAATCCTTCCTTCTGAAGCGTCTCAACGCCAACCTTGAATTCTGAAAGCCACTCGTCTTGTCACAAATATTTCAAAATTCACAGAGATAGTGTTAAGAAACGACCTTTGGCCCTGTTAATGTTGTCAACAATCTATTAAAAGACATTATTTTGTTTAGAGCAAAACGTATTTCAACTAATTTTTTCTTAGATCTAACAATAAAGAACAATGAAGAATTTTAGCAATAGGCAAGATGCTCGATTAGAGTTTGTATTTCCTATTCAAAGGTTGGTTAATCCAATTGTAGGGTTATTAGAATTGATCTCAGTTGTATTTTTCTTTGGATGTAAGTATTCTCTAGTCCTTATTCTTAATTTATTCATAATATTGTCATATTTGATTGACTAAATGGTGATAGAATTGGCTCATATATATAATTTTTTTGTGGCTTTTCACGTAGCTCGCATAATAAATTATAGGGATTAAAGAAAATAATTGGTTTTGTAGGTATCTTGCTCTTGATTGATTTGTCTTGGTCTATCTCAAAGTGTCTAATGCTTTTATATAACTAATATGAATAGTTATCATACCCAGTTGGTTAGGTATTGAGTTTTGACTATAATAAGTAAACCGGGTTTTTTTTAATGAGAAGATTCATTTGTTTTGTATGCCTATTGATTGATTTTATAATTGGATTAAATTGTATCTTTGGTTAGAATGTTTGATAAGATTTAATTTCTCTATTGCAGTTATTTACTACTGATTGACAAGAGTTTTTCGTCAACTCTTGATCAAATAATTACGTTTCTACCTTAAATGTAGTAGTGATGATACAGGTTAAATTCACAGGAAACTGACATATTTCAAAATTAGAATGTTTATGGCTAGAAGTAATCAAAGGAGGATTTATGATTTGATTTGATTGCAACGAAAGTAAATTGCATAAAAAATAAATGAAAGTAAGAAAGTTATGATAATTATGGAAAAAGACTTAGCTTGGGTTTAATTAAAATTTTTCCTAGTACACTTAGTCATCAAATTCTCTTAACATGATTTCAATTATTTGTTTGCATTTGAAAAAATGAATTAGAGAAGCTAATTAACTAATTAGCCCAATTGAATAGATGAAACGGATGCTTATCTAAATGGCCTAATTGCATTAATATCTAGGGCAACATTGAGTTTGAATATTTAAAAAGAAAAATCATGATTAAACATTCAATCGATTTCCTTCTAGGTTGATTAGAGCAATGTTCATTGTCATGAACAATAATTTACTAGCTAACCTAACCTTTTACTTCTTTTAGATCTAGAAACTTAAGCAATTGTAAATCAAAAGCGGCAAATCATACAATCATATATGTTCGTTAGACAATTGCTAGATAAAACAATCATAATCTATTAAATCCAAAAAGAAGTCAACAAACAAACAAAACTAAGTACAAACCCTCACAAGTTTACATAAAAGGGAGAAAATCCTACAAATTCAAGCTAGAACGAGTACCTTAGCCCATAAATGACTTCATGATTGATGGGGACAAGCTCCCAATCATTAAAACAATCATTAAGTGAGAAAAGAATAAGAAAAATGTAGAGGAAAATGGTTTGACGGCTGGATCTTGACCTAAAAATCGAATGCTCTATTTATAGATTTCATCAGTGCTACGACATCTTGGGACATCGCTGCAGGTTGTGCTGTTTGGTATAACTTTATACTAGGATTAATGAATCAACTACCAATCGAGAACCCAATATTCACCATAAAACCTTATGATCTTACAGAAAGTCGTACTTTCTGAAAAGCGATATAATATAGATTAATTTAAGGAAATTGCTTTAGCCTTGAATAGGAAAACCAAAGTTCAATCTTAGAAAGTCTCGAGGGGTTAGAAGATTGGTACCAAGTGTATAGGGATGACCTTCTGAACATGAGGGTCTTACCCCAAGGATAAAAGAGGTTTTCGTTCCTATTATTTTCTTCTTGTTTTTCCGCATCTAATTTAGAACATCGTGTATGGATCCTGTTGGTGCTGATGTGCATGTATGACATTGTCCATCCATCAAAGTACAGAGCACCATGGCGCTACAAGCAAGCATTATGATGCTATCTTGAAAATAGGCATACTGGAAATGGCATCACATCGTAGCGCATAGCAACGTTCTAGTGCTGCCACCACTGCTCAGCTACTGAAAAATGTGCATACCCTAGTACCGCAGCACTATGCTGCATAACCTCAAGAGCATTTCATAATTTCATATCTTTTCTTTGTTAAATGTTTCCAAAGCTCAATTTTGGTTTGTTTTAGTTCCATTATAGATTTAATACTCGATTCTATCTCTCAAGTGCTCATACCTGTAAAATCACTAAATAAACATAAAACTTAGGATCAACCTCGAATAAAGTGAAGTAAGATAGTACATTTTTGGTGCATCAACTACTTATTTATTTTTCCTTTTTGAGCTCACTAAACCAACCATTCTCCCACCCCTACCCCCCTCCCCATTGTTACCTTTTTCTAAAAAAATTAATTTTGAGAACTTGATTTTCTAGTTCCTTTGGTATATCAGCTAGACTATAGCATTTCTACAAGTACTTACTATATGAAGTTGGTATTTAACTTCAATTTTCAAACTCAAGAAATAAATCATATGAAAAAATTACAAAGGTTACAAAATTTCGATAACAAAAAACGAATAGAATCTCAAGATTTTGTGAAATTCAATAGCTAGTCGAGGCAAGTTTACAACGTAGTACCTCGAATACAATCATTAGCTCTGTACAAGTTGAAAGAAGATTACAATGATCATCTCAATAAGATACAACTAGTAAATTCTGATAGAAGATCGTCCTTGAACTATCTGAATCTGAAAAAACTCTTAAATACTTGCTCTCAACTCATTAAAGAAAACGAACAGGAAAAGTCGGTGAGTTTCCTTAACACCTCCTGCAAACCGATGGCAATTGCAACAACAACATTAAGCTTGCTCTTTAATTTGTGAAAATTAGTAGCTGACAACGGTTTAGTAAGAGTATCAAGTATTAATTCAGATGTAAGAAGGTGACGAATTGTAATCTTCTGCTTGAACACCAAATCTCAGACATATTATATATCAAGTTCTACATGTTTTGTCTTAGAATGTAAAATAGGATTCACAATTAAATGTACTGCACTAAGATTGTTACACCATAAAGTAGGAGGGTGAGATAAATCAATACAAAGTCAAAAGAAAATGAATTCATACCATTTCAATGGATACCAGGGCAAGACATCTATATTTTGTTTCTGTGCTTGAACGAGATATAATCGACTACTTTCTGGAATCCCAAGTAACCAAGTTAAACCAAAGAACACACAAAAAACCAGAAGTAGATTTCATATCATCAGGATCTGATGCCCAATCAACATCAGTAAAACCATAGAGAATTAAATCATTAGTGTCTTTAAGTAATAAACCATGAGACGAAGCACCTTTCAAATAATGTAAGATATGTTTAACTAACTACCAACGGAGAGTAGTTAGTGAGTGCATGAATTGACATGCGTTGTTAATACTGTAAGAAATTTTTGGATGTGTGAGTGTAGCATATTGCAATGCACCAACTATACTTCGGTACATATGAGGATCATCAAATTTTTCACCTTGATAAGCAGACAGAATATGGCCACTAACCATAGGTGTGGCAATCAATTTTGCCTCAACCATCTTGGTACATTTTAAGAGATCTAAAATATCTTTGGACGGAGAAAGAAGCATACCTCGAGTAACAGGGTATGAAATCTCAATCCCAAGAAAATAACTAAGCTTGTCAAGATCTTCTAAAGCAAAAGTAGAATGCAGAGAATTGACTAAAGCATCTAATTCATGTGAAGAGCTGATCATGATAATAATATCATCAATATAGATTAAAATATAACAACAAGCAGTAAAGTTAACACGAAACAGAAAATAAGTATCAACTTGGGAAGTTATAAAACCAAGATGATGTAAACAAGAGCTCAATTGCTCATACTAGGAACGATGGGCCTGTTTTAATTCATAAAGGGCTTTCTTGAGATGATTCTAAGCTTGCGACTGAGAGACTCGAAAACCCGAAGGTTGGTCCATATAAACTGATGGAACGAACACATGCGCAGCAGAAGAAAAATGGATCTAAAGTACTCTAATTAGATTAATTATAAAGATAAGCATGCATGCAATCAAACAAGTAAAAGGGGAATAGAACACAACCTTTGTAGTCTTTAAATCTTCTCCAAATTAGCTCCAATCTCCTCATGAATGGTTCATAGACCACCACGAGAGTCTTCTCGACTATTCTCCGGCCTTAGAATGGGATGTTGGAATTCGGTAAATGACTAATTTGGAGAGGAAAAAGCTAAAGCTTTGAGAGAAAAAGGGATGAGATTATCGCATAATCTCATCTAAATCCATTATGGCCAAGAGATCTTCAAAAGCATTAAACACTCCCTTTTAAAGACCATTACATGCAAACATGCAACTTTGAGTTTGATGAGAATTTGACACTAAAAAATCCACTAACTCAAAAAATGGGATTTAGTGTGACAAGTGTCTTCAAATGAAAACAACACTTAACTATGCAAAAGTTGGCATTTTCCACTAATAAATATTGGATCTTTCCACTAACTTGGTCAAAGTTTGACTCTCAAAGTCCAAAGTCAACAAATTTGACTTTTTAACTTTCAAAAATAAAAAATCAATAATTTGACTTCCATTGCATTTATTATCAAGTCAACAAATTGGCTTTTAATGCAATTTTGACCAAATCCATTTAGTTTCAAAATTAATTCTAATAATCAATTTTAAAATTAAATTAATATTAAATAATTAATTAAACAATTTAATTAATTTGATACAATATTAAATCCAACACTTATCCCAATTTATTTGAATCACTATTCATAATCTTGATATTTAAATCTTATTTAAATATCTCATACTTTCTCTCTGTTTATGTTTAATTCACAATTAAACATTAGGTTAAATATATCGTATATATTTAATACTTTGCTCCAAAAATCAAATTTGAACACTTCAAATTCGTTCGTCACGTTGTTCTTGTTGGGGTTGATGCCCTAAATCTCATAAGGTCCTGTATGAACAAACATTTTTTGATTTAAAGTATATGATATTTTATTCACATTGTGTATGAAATATTTGATATTTTAGTTGCATTAACCACAAACCAATAAATAAGATCCATGGTTATCGTTGTAACTTAAACATATATGTGGAGACATACAAGTGGATCGTGTTCAAGTGATAACCTAAATGGTCTGTAGTATATGGATAAGGCTGGGTACCTTATCTTGATGACACGACGAGTATGAGCCTGCTTTGTAGGTGTTACAAATGTTGTAAAGTGATACAAATGATCTGATCTTGATCATTCGTGTATTAGACATACGAGCGGGGATATTTTATACAAAAGAGTTTGTATAAGACCGGACCATGAAAATTTTAATCTCATTATATAACGCCATTCATAATTGAGACTTTCATTTCACTAGGATGACGATAGGTAACATGACCTTAATTCTGAGTGAGTTGTGAACTTCTGCCTATGGGGGTAGTCCTTTAATTTGCATAGGTGAGAGTGGCCAGATTACCGACTTAACAAGCCTACCATTTTGGTGATTCGTCTGATTGGGGAGCTGGAAACTCAGCTACACCAGATGGAATTCACTCCTTCCCCGAAGCAGGGGTAAGTAGATAAATTTCTCCCTTAAGGGTTGATTTCGGGTCTTGAACAATGTGATACCACACCTTCTTTTGGCCCGAGAAGGATTTAGTCATAATGAGACTATGATCTATTGTTCATTAGAGGGATCAGTGGTATTTAAGGAGTTAGATGTAACTACGGGGGAAAAATGGTAATTTGGCTCAGCTGTACTTACAAGCGATTTGTGAAGGATCATCGTATTGTTGATTGGTTATATACAATGGACACAGAAATATATCTGTAGTGGGAAGAGTATAGCTATCGGTCTTTAATGGAGTGTCCGACAATTAACGGATGGTGGATAATGTGATTAAAGAATTTAATTGGTTAATCACGTACTGTTGGAGCTTCAAGCTACAGGTCCATAAGGTCCCCTTGGTAGCTCAATAGATTTAAGTTGAGAATCAGTTTTTGGGTTAATTTGAAATGTTCAAATTTATAAAAGAGAATTTGATTATATATGATATAATTAAATAAATTAAATTATATATGATATAATTGACATAATGTATATGATACATTAGAGTTTGATTGGAGGAACTAATATTTGAATATGATTCAAATATATTTTCTATGAATAAGATTCATAGCTATTAAATTTAATATGAATATAATTTATATTAAATGCCATAAAATAGAGAAAAAAAAACTATGGTTTATATATTGTATATAATGCAATATTAAAACTATAGGTTATAAATATAATATGATAAGTTAGTTATCATATTTATTTATATTTATTAATCATTTGATAATTAACTCCTTTTTCTCCATAACTACCCTTAGTGGGTAGTTATTTGGTTTTATGAAAAAAGTGGGATGAATGAAAATGTTTTTCGATTTATTCTACGAGACATTAAATTCACTATCGAGTAACTACACGATTGCTTGAGAGACTATACGATAGCATCATTATCTACACGATCAAAAAACTTGTCTATGCAATAGACTTGTTCATTTACACGATAGTGTTGTTTGTCTTATTGATTGTCTTCCTCCCCAAACTCTAAACTTTTCCTCTAACCAAAATTAGCCAGAGCCCGCAACTCTTGGATTCTCACACCAAGAATAACAAGGGGTCTAATTGGTAGTGTCTGTTTGATTCGAGGATCGAGTTACTGCTTGCTGTTTGTTCAAGGGAGTTCCCAAGTTGTTCGATGCATTCGTGAACTAGTTCGTTTGAGGGATTACTTGAAGAAGGATCCTTCAAAGGTATGCGTTGATTCATAATAGGTTTTGGACAATCCGTTTCCACTCAAAGGTTCTCTGTAAACGGAGTTCCTTCAATTGGTATCAGAGCCAGGTTGTTTCTTGATTGTCAAATTCCATTTGCTGTATTGAATTTCGTTTACAGTTTGGTGGGTTTTATGTTTCTGCAATGAGTTTAAGTGTTAAATGTTTGTGGATTTGTTGATGGACGTTTACGGGATAGTTGTCTCTGTTTAATGCTTTCGTTTTACTTTTACAAAAGATAATTGTAAGGGCCCCTGCGTTTTTGGACATAATTTTGAGTCTGTATTCTTTTTAAGTTTTTGAGTCATTCGTGAAGAAGCCTCAGATGCAAAGAGTTTCAGTTCGCTTCGATGGAGAAGACGAAACTGTTGGGATTGGTGCCTTAATTCTCCGGGAGTCTCGTAGTTTGTAAACTTTGTACACATTATTATTAATAAAATAAAAGTTATTTTATTTTCATTTACTCATATCCAATAAACAAAGATCCATGGTTATTTTATGTAAACTTAAGCATGTATATGAGATATACAAGTGGATCATGCCTTAGTAATAAACTAAATGGTATGTGGTATAAGGATAAAGAATGGATACCTCATCCTGGTGACACTACAGATAAGGTCCGCTTTGTAGAGGTTTACAAGTGTTATAAACTACTACAAATGGTTTGATCCTGACCATTCATGTGAAGACATGCCAGCGAGGTGTCTTATACAAAGAGTTTGTATAAGATCAGACCATGGGATGATTAGTCTCTGTATATAACGTCATTGATAATTGAGATTTACATCTCACTAAAATGACCATAGGTAACATAAACTTAATCCTGAGTGTTTTGGGAACTCCTGCCTATGAGGGTGGTCCTTTGATTAGTATTGGTGAGAGTTGCTAGATTGCCAACTCAACAAGCTTACCTTTTTTAGGATTTGTCTGATTGGGGAGCTGAGAACTCAGTTACACAAGATAGAATTCACCCCTTCTCCGAAGTAGGGTAAGTAGATAGATTGCTCTTTTAAGGGTTGATTTCGAGTCTTGAACATAGTGGCCACACCCTTTCTTTGGAAGAGAGGACCCAGTCATAGTAGGACTATGACTTATTGTTCATTAGAGAAATCAGTGATACTTAAGGAGTTAGATGTAACTACAGGGGCAAAACGGTAAATTAGTCTAGCTGTACTTACGAGCGATCTATGAAGGGTTATCACACTGTTGATTGGTTAATATGGACATAGAAATATATCTGTAGTGAGAAAAGTGCAACTGTCGGTCTTTAATGGAGTGTTAGGTAGTTAACGGATGGTGGATCTCATGACTAAAGAGTTTAGTCAGCTATTCATCTACTGTTGGAGCTTCAAACTACAGTTCCATAAGGTCCTCTTGGTAGCTCAATGGATTCAAGTTGAGAATAAGATTTTGGGTTGATTTGAAGTGTTCAAATTAACAAGAGGAAATTCAATTATATATGAGATAATTGGTGTGATATATGAGATACAACAAGTGGAGGAATTAATGTAAATATGATTTACATTAAGTACCATAAAATAGAAAAAGAACTATGGTTTATATGTTTCATGAGATGAAATATTAAAACTATAGGTTATAAATATAATATGATATGTTGGTTATCATATTTATTTATAATAAATTAATTATGTGATAATTAATTCTTTTTCTCTAATAACCAATTGAATGAGAGGTTATTGGAAGTTTTATGGTAATTTTGAGATAAAAGGAAAATGGTTTTCATAAATTAGAAGTTGCCTCATTCGGAAAGTACTCACAATCTAAGCTATCAAGTGAAAAAGTTTCACTAAGCGATAGCGTTGAGAAACTACATGATTAGCTAAGTGATCACTTACCTTTGACTATACGATAGTTAATCAGTTGATCGTTGCTACACGATCGAGTAGCATAGTCTATGTGATAGGCTGTTATTTACTAAACGATCGAGCACATCGTCTATACGATAGACCAGTTTCTTATCTCCCACTTGGTCGATCGTCTACTCGATCGTAGTCCTCCAGTCTCTTCCTCAAGCCAAGATCAGACAGAGCCCACAACTCTTAGATTCTCACACCGAGAATACCAAGGTAAATCATTGTGTTGGTGTCCTTACGCAGTTTGTGAATCGAGTTGGACTTGATTGGGTTCGAGGAGCTGTTGGCTATTCGTGTTGCTCGTGTGTTGTTCGTTGCGTTTGAGTGTTGCTATTATTGGATGCATTAGAGACTGATCGAGGGATTCTTGAAGAATGGTTCTTCAAAGGTATGCATCCTCTATCCCTTATATCATCTTAAAGCATGCTGTAATTTCTGTATATACATGACCTGTTAGTTTCCATTTTTAGACTGTAATGGTTAGTGTTCAATTCGAATGGAATTTGGAACGATCCTTTCTGCTGCTCATGGAAATCCTCATGTTTGATCTTCTTCAATTGGTATCAGAGCCAGGTTCTTCTATATTCTAAATACCATTTCTACATTGAACTACTTTCATAGTTGTGGTGGGTTTTAAGGTTTCTGCCTTGCGTTTAAGAGCTAAATATGTTTGTAGATGTGTTGATGAATGTTTACGGGATGGTTGTCTTTGTTTAAAGCTTTCTTTACGTTTACAAAGTGTTAATTTGTAAGGGCCCCTGCGTTTTTGGGCATATTTAACAAGCAATCGAGTATGTATTCAAAGTGTTTGAAGTTTGTTTGAGTCGTTCATGATGAATTTTCAATGCATGAAGATGCAATTCTTATCGAGGAAGAAAACCAACGGTTTGTTGTATCGTATAGCCTAAGGTAAACGATTATTGAGATTTGGCTAAACGATCAGGTAGAAATGTTGTACCCATCGTGTAGTATTTACTAAATGATCGTAATTCCAAACGATGGGGTAAAGAGTTTACTCTCTCGTATAGTGTTGGTTGCTCGATCGCGTGGATGCTAGAGGTAAACGATCGTATAAAGCATTTGACGCTCATCGTTTAATAAAAGGTGCGCGCACTAAACGGTCGTGTAGTTCAGCATGCCTCATCGCATTGTCACTGACTACCCCATCACCAGGTATACAATACCTTGACGGTTGTTCAACGATCGTTTAGACGATTATTGATAACTTGTAGAAATACAAGTTATTGTGGCTCAAAAGTTGAAACAATTAGGGTCTTTAATGATAAAATCTCATCATTTATAGAGAAAACGCATGGAACTCGAACACTCTCAAACTCATGCAAAAGAATGTTTATTGTTAAAATACTACGACACTAATGCATGATATTGCAAGATCTCAACAAATATTCTAAGTGTTGTAGGCAAAGTCTAACGCATGGGGCATGCGTCGAAGGAATTCAATGCAGGGAAGATTCATTGATTGAGGCTGTTTGTGTCAAATCACCACTTGCCAGCATGGGCATCTAGAGCGGGCGACGTCTGAAAAGAATCTGAGTGTAAAGCGGCTGACCAGGGTATGGAATTTATTGCTGCCCATCATCAAGTTGGAGAAGACCGATGCCTATAAATAGAAGAAATCCCACCAGATGAACGAATCTTGGATCTTAGACCATTTACCTCATTGCATAATTATAAAATTTTAAGACCGCCAATCCGAGGAAATAGAATCGAATAATCTACCTGATTTTTGCTAGAGTTGTGCTGTGGTGACGAGAAGAACAAGAGGGAAGAAAACTGAGCTCGAGAGAGACATTTCTTCCAATTCTTCCATAAGTGGTTGTACACGAACTAGAATTGAGCCAAAGGGGACAAGAGATTATACTCTGTGGCTTGACTCCTTTCATTTCATCCTACTTACCATTTTCATCTTCTTAGTTGATTAAGTGTTGGTTTTGTAAAGATAATCAGTTTCTTTATAAATTCACATATTTGATCTATTATACTTTGCCACTCTTTATTTCTTGTTTATGTAGGATGCATCTATAACTTCATGCAAAATTCCATTTTGAAATGCTTAAACCATCTAAATTAATTAGTAAAAGTAGCTTTAGCTTAAATTATTCGAGAGAATAAGTAAGTCAGCATCAAGTTAAAAATGCTTAGTATATCTAGAAATAGACGCACTAGTGTTTTATTGCATCCTGTGATTGACGCATACATCCTAGAGATAGGTATTGTATGATATTCGCATTGAGAAGTGTCGAATAGAGTCTTAACGCATAAACGGGGATAAACAAGTCATCTCATTCACATTATATTCTTGTTCGTGTACATTTAACTTAGATCGACGCATATCACCTGCATCAAACTCCATTTTTCACACGACCCCTTATCCTTTACTTGACCCTTTTGTATCTTCTTGCACACACACAGCAGCTTAGTGTAAATAAATAATTTCTACATTTACTTAGGATATTTCTACAACAGTTACAACGTAAGGCCTGCGTTAGCTTTAATCTGAATCCCTGAGTTCGACCCTAGACTTACCAGGAAACTAAGTTGGATTTATACTTGGATCTGAGTCAGGAAAACTTGAACGTCTATAGAGGAGTGTCATGCATCCAGTTGCACATCACTAACGCATCAACACGTCACTAACGCGTCATAAACACATAAATGCATCATTCATTTTTATACTTTTCCAATTACTTTATACAATGCACTCCTAAGCTCGAATCACAAAATCAACGAACAAGTTTTTGGCTTCGTTGCTGGGGATTCAGTAACAAAACTAACCAGAGATTTTGCTTGTATCTTTTGTAGGAAAACTGCAGCTGAGGGAGTATTATGAGCTAATCTGAAGCTTGTAAACATTTATGAGTAGGGAAAGCACCCCTGAACTTGTATACGACCTCGAAGTTGAAAGGACCTTTCGACAAAGAAATCGATCTAATCGTCGCCGTAGGTTAAGGAAACAACTACTCAGACAATAAACCAGGCAACAACAAATGGCGGATGAACAAGTGAATCATAACTTAGCTCAACAGCTAGCCCACACTGCGCAAAATCCTATCATAATGGCAAATAGTAGTACGCGTCCCATGCGGGAGTATGCGTTTCTTGGGTTGTATGATTTCTCACCAAGGATCATATATCCAACGCCAGATGGGACAAGATTTGAGATGAAATCTGTGATGTTACAAATGCTCTAATCAGCTGGACAATTTGGGGGTGCTCGAAGAGAAGACGGTCATGCCCACATGAAATGTGTCCTAGAGACATGTAACTTGTTTGTGATTCCTGGAATCACTCTAGAAGCTATCAGGCTATCTTTATTCCCATATTCTCTGCGTGACAACGCAAAGTAATGGGTAAGTTCTTTGGAGCCTGGAGAGATCACGACCTGGGAAAAGTTGGTGGAGAAATTCATGTAGAAATACTTCCCACCCACCACAAACGCAAGGAGGCGAAGAGAGATCATGAACTTCGAGCAGGAAGAAGTTGAAACCTTGAGTGCCGCATGGGAGCGCTTTAAAGGATTAGTCAAGAATTGCCCCAATCATGGACTACCGTTAACCATCCAGATGGAGACTTTCTATGGCGGATTAAACAGAGCATCTCAAATGGCAGCCGACGCAACTACAGCTGGTGGTATCATGGACAAATCTTATAATGAAGCTAAGGAAATA